>NC_091571.1:28310732-28313232 GCF_042767895.1 Penaeus vannamei | reverse complement strand
TTATTTTATTTTTTTGCCCTCTCTTTAATCTCTGCTACTCCCCCTTTCTCTCATTCTCTTTCCTTCTCTCACCTTTTTCTATCTTTCTCCTTCATACCTCCCTGTCCCTTCTATTCTCTTTCTCCCTCTTCTCTTCTTCGTTCCGCTTCCCCCCTATCTTTTCTCCATATCGTTTGCCCTATCTCCCTTCTTTTCTCACCTTTCATACTCTTCCCCTGTTCTTATCCTGCTCATTCCTTCGCCTCTCTACAGCCCACATACCCACTCCCACGTCCTCGGCCCTTCTCCATCCCCTCCATTTATTCCCTCTCTTCTGTCTGTCTGTCTTTGTCTATGTCTATGACTATCCTTCTGCTCCTCTCCCCCTCTCTCTCTCTCTCTCTCTCTCTCTCTCTCTCTCTCTCTCTCTCTCTCTCTCTCTCTCTCTCTCACCACTCACTCACTCACTCACCACCACCACCACTCACTCACTCACTCACTCACTCACTCACTCACCACCACTCACCACTCACTCACTCTCTCTCCTACTCCTAGCCATTCCCAAACCCCTTCTCCCTCTCCTCCCTTTCCTCTCCTTCCAAACTCCCCTAACCCACTCTCTCCTATCCCCCTCTCTCCCCCTTTTCTCCCCTTCCTCCCTATCCCTTCCTTCCAAACCCCTTCTCTCCTCCTCTCCTCTTCCCTTCTCCCTTCCTCCGCTTCTCCCTCTCTCCCCCTTCTCCTCTCTCCTTCCAAACCCTTACCCCATCTCTCTCTCCTCTTCCCTTCCTCCCCTCTCTCCGCTTCTTTCCCTCCTCTCCTTATCCCTTCCTTCCAAACTCCTACCCCACTCTCTCCTCTTTCCTTTCTCCCCCTTCTCCTCTCCTGGCTTCTCCCTCTCCTTATCCCTTCCTTCCAAAACTCCCTGCACTTCACTTTCCTCCTCTTCCTTCCCTCCCTTCTCCCTCTTCCCTCCTCTCCCTCTTCTCCTTCCCCTCTTAAAAACACCGCGAAACTCGGACCTGCCCAGCCTGCAAGGTCAGAACACACGCGATAAAAATGTTTTCTCTGTCGGACATTATCACCGCCATTATTCTCGTCTTTCTCTTTTTCTCGTCATTCGTTGTCGGGTTTGGCTTCCTCTTTCTCTCTTTCTTCCTTTCACTCTCTCTCTCTCTCGCCAGCCGTTGTCGTTCCCGCTCGTTTTTCTCTTTCTCTCTCTGTCTTCTGAATGCTCTTCTTCTTCTTCTCTCTCTCTCCTCCTCTCTCTCTCTCTTCTTCCTCTTCTTCTTTCTCTTTCTTCTTTCTTCTTCTTCTTCTTCTTCTCCTTCTTTCTTTCTTTCTTCTTCTTTCATTCTTTCTTTCTTTCTTCTTTCTTTCTTCTTTCTCTCTCTCTCTCTCTCTCATTCTCTCTCCCTCTCCCTCTCCCTCAATCACAATACAGGCATATATACAGATAAACAGACAGGCACATAAAAAGAAATACAGACAGAGGCAGACAGAAAGACAAACAGACAGACATACAGACAGACAGACACAGCAGAAACAAGGCGGTTCCTCTCCATCAAAATCCATTTAGATTCAGCTTCTAAACATAGTACAAAAAAAAAAACTCCATTTAGCGAGGTAACGGCGGGCGTCTCTGGTTACGGCACGCGTCTGGGGTCGTACTCTCGCCCTCTGTGTCTGTCTGTCTGTCTTTTTTCTCCGTCTGTGTCTGTCTCTCTCTCTTTCTCCGTCTGTGTCTGTCTCTCTCTCTTTATCCGTCTGTGTGTCTGTCTGTCTGTCTTTTTTCTCCGTCTGTGTCTGTCTGTCTCTTTCTTTTTCTTTGTCTGTCTGCCTGTCTGTCTCTTTTTGTCTGACTCTCTGTCTGTCTAACTGCCTATCTGGGTGAGTGAGTGAGTGAGTGAAAGAGAGAGAGAGAGAGAGAGAGAGAGAGAGAGAGAGAGAGAGAGAGAGAGAGAGAGAGAGAGAGAGAGAGAGAGAGAGAGAGAGAGAGAGAATGAGAGAGAGAGAGAGAGAGAGAGAGAGAGAGAGAGAGAGAGAGAGAGAGAGAGAGAGAGAGAGAGAGAGAGAGAGAGAGAGAGAAAGAGAAAGAGAAAGGAGAAAGAGAAAGAAAGAGAGAGAGAGAGAGAGAGAGAGAGAGAGAGAGAGAGAGAGAGAAAAAGAGAAAGAGAGAGAGAGAGCGAGGGATGACCGAGAAGGAGAGCGAGAGAGAGAGCGAGAGAGAGAGAGCGGAGAGACAGAGAGACAGAGCGAGAGACAGAGCGAGAGACAGAGAGAGAGACAGAGAGAGACAGAGAGAGAGAGAGAGAGAGAGAGAGAGAGAGAGAGAGAGAGAGAGAGAGAGAGAGAGAGAGACAGAGAGAAAGAGAAAGAGAGAAGGAGAAAGAAAAAAAGAGAGAGAGAGAGAGAAAGAGAGAGAGAGAGAGAGAGAGAGAGAGAGAGAGAGAGTAGAGAGTTTTTAGAGAGAGAAAGAGAAAGAAAGAGAGAGAGAGAGAGAGAGAGAGAGAGAGAGAGA
>NC_091571.1:28300732-28305732 GCF_042767895.1 Penaeus vannamei | reverse complement strand
GATGTGGGAGCAAGGGCGTGCACGCTAAGCCGATCTCCAACATCCTCCAACGTACACAAGGAGATACAGACAGAACAATTATCAGATGAACAATAGTAATAATCATAATTCCCCGCTAATTAATGATAACGAGATAAAAAATGTGTGTATATGTGTGTGTATGTGTGAGTATGTGTAAGTGTGTGTGTGTATGTGTGTGTGTGTGTGTGTGTGTGTGTGTGTGTGTGTGTGTGTGTGTGTGTGTGTGTGTGTGTGTGTGTGTGTGTGTGTGTGTGTGTGTATGTGTGTGTCCGCATGTGTGTGTGTGTGTGTGTGTGTGTGTGTGTGTGTGTGTGTGTGTGTGTGTGTGTGTGTGTGTGTGTGTGTGTGTGTGTGTGTGTGTGTGTGAGAGAGAGAGAGAGAGATAGAGAGAGAGAGAAAGAGAGAGAGAAAGAGAGAGTCAGGTCAAAATACTTCATTCCATTAAATACAATAATTCTTCTTTTAACATAGTGACAACATACAATAATACATAAATAGTAGAAACAATATCAAATACATTAGTAGGAGAGTTACAAAATATAACATTATAGACTAAGATGGTCAATATCATTAGACCTAATTATACACGGCCTGATTCTGCAATTAAGATGCCTAATGTCATTGGTAATTTAAAAGATGCTCCTTTAATTTCCTTAATCTAATTTGAAAACAATTATGTCGGAGATATTTCTAAGATTTTGTGGTAGGTTGTATAAGATTTTCGGTCCTCGGAATTGCATCTGTTTTGACCCTGTTTCCGTGTATAATATCGTGACGTGTAGTTATTTGTTGTTGTTATTGTTATTACTGCTATTACTGTTGTTACTAATGTTGTTATTGTTGTTACTACTATTACTGTTGTTATTAATGTTTTTAACAATCATTTTCTTGCGTCTTACGTTGATGATGTCCCAGAGGATATTTAATTACAATGACTGAGTACTTACAATCATTTTAACAACACATCTTATATAAATAAACAAACATTTGGCATTTAAAACACAATAAAACAATATACACTAAAAGTATACATATAAATATAATTTATGGTAAGAAAAAGAAATGAAAATAAATCATAAGTTTCTGACTAGGTGTTATGAATATCATTTATAGTTCCTAAACTAGCTATGTTTAAGGGGCGACTATGATATTACAACAAATCAGCCTGGAATGAATGCCTATTTTGTTACCAATTGTTTGCAGAGCCATTAGCCAATGAGGATACTCTCCCTGTAAGAATTTATGAATGAGTATACATGTCATATTGACAATGGGGAAGAAGGGAGAGAAAGGGAGAGGGAGAGAAAGGGAGTGATATTGACAATGGGGAAAGAGAAAGTGGGAGTGGGAGAGGGAGAGGGAGAGAAAGGGAGTGGGAAAGGGAGAGAGAGAAAGAGAGGGGGTAGAGTAACGGTGAAAGGGAAAAAAAACTACTTTCAACATAGAAGGAAACAAAGAAGGAGAGAAGAGAAGGGGAAACATTAAGACAGGTATGATGATTAGGGAAGGAAGGAGAAAGAGAGGGAAAAAGGAGAGAAGGAAAGAGAAGACAAACTGACAAAGAGAAACAGGAGAAAGAACGACAAAAAATAACAGAAAGGAGAGAGAGCAAGAAAAAAGTGATAGAAAAAACAGAAAGAGAAATAAAAATCAGACAGAGACGAGAGAGAGAGAGAGAGAGGGAGAAAGAGGGAGAGAGAGAGAGAGAGAGAGAGAGAGAGAGAGAGAGAGAGAGAGAGAGAGAGAGAGAGAAAGAAAGAAAGAAAGAAAGAAAGAAAGAAAGAAAGAAAGAAAGAAAGAAAGAAAGAGAGAAAGAAAGAGAAAAAGAAAGAGAAAGAAAGAAAGAAAGAAAGACCCCCTACCCCACCCCACACTTTCCGTCCTGCCCCTTCTCCCTTCCAAAAAGAAGGAAAGAAGGTGAAGACCCCCCTCACCCCCCTCACCCCCCCACCAAGACCCCTACATCCGTGACGTCATACTCAACCATTTCCTCACAACGAAGTCCCACGCTCGCCGTCCTTTGTGGCGTTTCCCTCAAACGCACAATTGCGGTCGCGGCGGAGAGGGGGGAGAGGGGGGTGGGGGAGAGAGGGAAAGAAAGAAGAAGGGAGAGAGGAAAGGGAGAGACGGAAAGGGGGAAGAAAAGAGGGAGGGAGACGGGGAGAGAGAGGGAGAGAGGGAGAGAGAGAGAGTAGAGAGAGAGAGAGAGAGAGAGAGAGAGAGAGAGAGAGAGAGAGAGAGAGAGAGAGAGAGAGAGAGAGAGAGAGAGAGAGAGAGAGAGAGAGAGAGAGAGAGAAGGAGATAAAAGGAGATAAAAGTAGGAGATAAAAGAAAAAGAGAAAAGAAAAAAAAATAAAGAAAAAGAAAAACCAAATATACACACAAACACACAAAGACAGAAACTAATAGGGGAGGATAGAATGGTCATGAAAACGGGGTTGGCGAGCGACGGGGAACTGGGGTACGGGGCCAAAGAAGAGTGGGGGCTGGAACATGCAGCTGGTGATAGAGGAGGGAACAACGGCCTAAGGAAGTCCGATGGTGGGAAATTACAGAGGGGATGGGCGAAGCTGGCAACAACAAGTGACCACGACCGAAAAGAAGAAAGACCTCGGGTGCGCATTTAACCCCAACAACACGAACCATTTACCTGTTTGCCATTTCGGTAGTTGCCATTCTGTCTGTCCCTCCCCTTCCTGCTCTCCAAGGTTAATGGGAGAAAGGGGAAGATTAAAAGTCTGTGTATGGATTGGCAGAGAGGGAGGGGAGAGGGAGGAGAGAGGGAGGGAGGGGAGAGGGTAGAGGGGGAGAGGAAGAGAGCAGGAGAGAGGGGGAAGGGAGGGAGGGAGGGAGGGAGGGAGGGAGGGAAAGGTAGGAGAGAGACACAGAGAAAGAAAGAAAGAGAGAGAGAGAGAGAGAGAGAGAGAGAGAGAGAGAGAGAGAGAGAGAGAGAGAGAGAGAGAGATAAATAAAGAGACAAAGAAAGATCACATATCTATGGCTTCCCCTGAAAAGCAATCAGAAATTCCTCGAAGCCTGAAATCCATACTGGAAAGTAGATACCTTTCCTTTTATCTCTCTCCTCATGTCCCCCCTCTCCCTCTCTCTCTCTCTCTCTCTCTCTCTCTCTCTCTTTCTCTCTCTCTCTCTCTCCCTCTCTCCCACTCTCTCTCTCTCTCTCTCTCTCTCTCTCTCTCTCTCTCTCTCTCTCTCTCTTTTTTCTCTCTCTCTCTCTATCTCTCACTCCCTCTCTCTCCCTCCCTCTTTTCTCTCTCCCTCTTTCTCTCTCTTTCTATCTCTCTCTCTCTCTCCCTTTCCTCTTCCTCTCCCTTCCTTCCTCCCCTTCCTTCCTTCCTTCCTTCCCCCTCTTCCTTCCCTTCCTTCCTCTCACCCCTTCCTTCCTTCCTTCCTCTCCCCCCTTCCTTCCTTCCTTCCTCTCCCCTTCCCTCCTTCCTTCCCTTCCTTTCCTTCCTTCTCTCCCCCTCTTCCTTCCTTCCTTCTCCCCCTTCCTTCCTTCCTTCTCCCCCTTCCTTCCCTTCCTTCTCTCTCCCACTTCTTCCTTCCTTCTCCCTCTCACCCCTTCCTTCCTTCCTTCTCGCCCCCTTCCTTCCTTCCTTTCTTCCTTCTTCCTTCCCTCTTTCCTCCCTCCCTCCCTCCCTCCCTCACTTCCTTCTCTCCCCTTCCTTCTTCTTCCTTCTCTCCCCAGTTCCTTCCTTCCTTCTCTCCCACCCTTCCTTCCTGCTTCCTTCTCTCCCCCGCTTTCCTTCCTTCCTTTTCCTTCCTTCCTTCTTTCCTTCCTTCCTTCCTTCCTTCCTTCCGGCTCCTTCCTTTTCCTCTCCCTCCCTTCCTTCCCTCCCCTAACCTTCTCTTCCTTCCTTCCTTCCTTCCTTCCTTCCTTTCCTTCCTTCCTTCTCCTTCCTTCCTTCAAAATCCGTCCTTCCTTCCCTCCTCTTTCCTCCTTCCTTCCTTCCTCCCCCTTTGATCTCTTCCCCTCTCCTTAAACCTCATAAAGCCCTCCCCTTCTGACTTCTAAATTTCCTCCCATTACATCGCCAGCCTTCTCCCTCCCCCTCTCCCCTCAGCTCCCACTCTCCCTCGCCCTCGCTCCCCCTCCCATTCTCCTCTCCTCTCCTCCCGCTCCCCTCCTCCATTCTCCTCTCCTCACTCCCCCTCCCATTCTCCCTCTCCCTACACTCCCCCCCTCCTATTTCTCCTCCCTCTCCCTCGCTCTTCCACCTCCCTCCCTCGCTTCCCGCCCTTCCCCACTCCCATCTCCTCCCTCTCCCTCAGCTCCCCCTCCCTTATTCTCCCTCTCCTCACTCCCCCCTCCTCATTCCTCCCTCTCGGCTCCCCCTCCCACTCTCCCACTCTCCTCGCTCTCGCTCCCCTCCCATTCTCCCTCTCCCTCAGCTTCTCCCCTCCCCATTCTCCCTCTCCTCACTCCCCCTCCTCCCATTCTCCTCCCTCTCCTCGCTCTCTCCCCTCCCCACTCTCCTCTTCCCTCGTCTCCCACCCCTCTCCCCCTCTCCTCTCCCTCGCTCCCCCCCCATCCGCACTCCCTCCCTCGCCCTCCGCTCCCCCTCCCATATCTCCCTCTCCCTCGCTCCCCCCCTCCCCATTCCCTCCCTCTCCCTCACTCCCCCTCCCTACATTCCTCCTCCTACTCCCTCGCTCTCCCCCTCTCCCTCTCCTCTCCCTCGCTCCCCCTCCCCCATCTCCCTCTCTCCTCACACTCCCCCCTCCCGATTCCTACCCTCTCCCTCGCTCCCCCTCCCACTCTCCCCCTACGCTCCTCGCTCCCCCTCCCATTCCTCCTCTTCCCTCGCTCCACCCCCCTCCCTATTCTCCCTTCCTCCCTCACTCCCCCTCCCATTTCTCCTCCCTCTCAGCCCTCGCTCCCCCCTCCCACTCTCCCTCTCCCTCGCTCCCCCCCTCCCACTCTCCCTCTCCCTCGCTCCCCCCCTCCCACTCTCCCTCTC
>NC_091571.1:28286266-28288766 GCF_042767895.1 Penaeus vannamei | reverse complement strand
TATATGTATATATATACATATATATACATATATATATATATATATATATATATATATATATATATATATATATATATATATATACATATATATATATTCATGCATATACACACACACACATATATATATACATATATACATACATACATACATATATATATGTATATATATATATATATATATATATATATATATACATATATATATATATATATATATATATATATATATATATATATATACATATATATATATATATATATATATATATATATATATATATATATATGTGTACATATTAATGTATGCACATATGTATAAGCGAAACGAAGAGCGAGGTGCGCGAAGCCAAGGCGACTGAATGCAAAACACTCGAATTTCCCCTCTCGCCCTCCTCCCCCTCTTACCCCCTCCCCCCTCCCCCGCGCCCTTCCTCCCTACACACACGCAGTCCTTGCCTTAATTACTCGACCAGAGTGGCAAGAGCGGTTATATTATTCAGTTATTGAAGAGGATGGTTAGGAGAGGTCGAGAGGCCACGCACCCAATGTAGCGGGGGTTGGCGGTGGGGTGGGGTGGGGTGGGGGGGAGGAGTTGATGGGTCGAAAGGTGGAGGGAGGGGGAGGGGGAATAAGAGCGGGAGGGGGAGGGAGAGGAAGAGGAAGAGGAGGAAGGTTCAGGGTATTTGGGGGAGGAAAAGGGTTAAACAGTTGGGTTAGTTTATGAATATGACTCGTTGGGGAACGTCTTAGAAGATGGGAGGCTGCTGCATGCGGAAAACTAATAGGATTTTCGCATGTAAAAGGGACAATTGGTTTTGATTACTTATCATAACCAAAATTTTGAGATAAATACAATTAATTGTCATTTTTCTTTTTTTTGTGAAGCTCTCAAAGATATTTGAACTGTCTTGAAATGGTATCTTCAGACAGCGTTCCAGTGGCACTTTCTTGAATTCGAAATAGAATTAGAGAACCTCTATAGATACATTTTGGTTCAGGGAGGTATACTAAAACAATGAAAATTCACCGAACAGCCACATTATATAAATAAACATAAACAACACCAATAAGCAAACGTGAGGCAGAACCGCGCATCTCGGCGAGCGGGAACCCCCCCCCCCCCCCCCCCCACCCCGCTCTCTTCCATCAAGCTAAGAAAACACTGGATGTGTACACAAAACTCCAGAGCGCGGGAAAAGCATGGAGGCCCGGAAGGAGAAGCTGGAGATACGGCAAGAAAACGCCCCGACGAGGGAGAATTATCGAAGCATGACTCAAATATGAGACTGAAGCTTCGAAATAATAAGAAAAAAACATAATACATTGGAAATAACTCAGGGTATGGAAGGACTGAAGGTCAATGTACGCCCAGTTGTAGTGGCTCCCTAATTTTCACCTTGAGGAATCTTTCGTTAAAAATCGGTAATCCCTCGGACGCCCAGATTTTTGAAAGATCTTTCTATTCAAGAAACTGATTTAATCAACTAGTAACAAAGCTATTTTCCCCATTTTCATCTACTAATTGAAAGACAACATTTACACAGAAGTTTCATGAGAAATCCTGCTTTTCCACTCCAAAATCTTTCTCTACGAAATGGTATCCGTAAACCAGCGCTTTTGAAATCACTGCGTTCGAATGTATGCCAGGTATAAATATTACCTTGCATTATACTATATATGCTTATTTAGACAATTTAATAAATTCTAGATCTGGAAATAAAGCCCCATTCATATGAGCCTCGAAAAGCTTCTCTTGACAATGTTCGAAACAGTTTCGTTCTGAAGGAATTTTGAAAAGACTCGAATGCAGAACCTGGAAATAAGGCAACACGCGCGAGGAATCTTTTCAAATGGGAGATTCCAGGTAAGCGCTCTAAGGCAAGCATATTACCCGTAAAACATGTTATGCTTACATGTACACGCGAGAAAACATCCCGGGCGATGTGAAGGTACGGGTGAAATATATCATCATGAAGGACATGTTAGAAGTAGTAAGCAATGTGCTCGTTCGTTCATGGTTCGTCTCGACGCTTATTTCCGGTTTGTGTTTTTTAGTGAAGCTTTAGATTTTATCATCATACTACCACTATTATTGTTATTATCATCATCATCATTATTGTTGTTATCAATGTTATTATAATTGTTATTATTATTAGTGTTATTCCTATTATCACCACCAGTTATCTCCCTTTTCTTCTTCTTCTTATCATTATTATGACTATTACTATTATTACTGATACTATTATCATTATCATGTCATTATCATTAATCTCATTATTATTATCATTATTATTATTGTTATCATTGCTATTACTGCTAGTATTATCATTGATCCTATCATTAATATCATTATCATTATAATCATTGTCATTACTTATCATCAAAAGTATCATTTATCTATCATTTGTATTTTTATCATCAGCGTCGTCGTCAACGTCAATGTCATCATCATCATCATTATCATCATCATCATAACCACCACTACCATCATCACCATC
>NC_091571.1:28258766-28261266 GCF_042767895.1 Penaeus vannamei | reverse complement strand
TCCCCCACTTTCTCTCCCTCCCCATCCCTTCTCCCTTCCCTTCCTCCCCTCCCCAACCCCTTCCCTCCTCTTCTCAACTCCGTCAGCCCTCCCCCTCCCCCCTCCCCCACTCCCCCCCGTCTCCCGTACCCTCCGACCGCCGGGGGGTATCACCATGGCTGCCTCGCCCACCCATACAAACCAATTATTTATCGAAATCACACCCGCACCCGCGCACACACTTTCGTAATTACTGCCTGGGTCGCTGTACCCCGCGCTCGATACTATTGAGCCGCGTGCCTAACACCCTCCCTCCCTCTCCCCTCCCCTTATCCTTCCTCCCTCCCCCTCCCTCCCTTTATCCCTCCCTCCCTCCCCCTCCTCCTCTCCCATCCCTTTATCCCTCCCTGCCTCCCTATCCCTTCCCTTTATCCCTCTCCCCCTCTCCCCTCCCATTATCCCTCTCCCCCTCTCCCCTCCCATTATCCCTCTCCCCCTCTCCCCTCCCATTATCCCTCTCCCCCCCTCCCCTCCCTTTATCCCTCTCCTCCTCTTCCCCTATTCGTATAGAGTTTGATAAAGGGGGAGGAAGGAGGGGAGGGAATGTGGGCAGAGTGCTTGGGGCACCGTTATAATACGCGGGAAGGGGGTCTAGTGTTCCATAGGTGGAGAGACAGACAGACAGAGGGAGATGCTGTGTTGGGCGGGGTGTTGGATGGGGAATAAACAGATAAATGAATAAATGAATATATAGATATATAGATAAATGGATAATAAAATTAATAGATAGGTAACTGAATAAATGAATACTAAAGTGATATATATAGCTAAATGAATAAATTAATACTGAAGTGAATATATAGATTAATGAATAGTAAAATAAATAAATAGATAAATGAATAAATGAATACTGAAGTGAATATATACATAGATAGATAACTGAATAAATGAATACGAAAGTGAATATATAGACACATGAATACTAAAATGAATAAATAAATGCCAAAATAAATGAATAAATAAATGGATATATGGATGATTGAACAAACAGATAAACAAATGAATATATTAATACCTGAATTCATCAGTGGATCAACGGTTATAGCATTAATGCATGGATAAACAACAGACTATATAGGAGTGTGGATTGTGGATGGAATGCGGGTACACAAGTCAGGTCTGTTAGGTGGAAGAGCAGCAGGAGTTATCAAGGAGTGAAAAGGATTGTGAGGTTTGTGGAAAAAGAAAGAATGAAAGAAACGAAAAAAGAAAAAGAAAGAATGAATGAACTAAATGAATAAAGAAAGAAAGAAAAAAGAAAGAAAGAAAGAATGAAAGACAAAAAATAAATAAAAGAATAAATAAATAAAGAATATCCATAACTGTGGAACACGGAAGATAACTGAAGGAGAGAAAGGGATAGAAAAGACCAGAAAAGAAACGAAAGAAAGAGAAAATAAAGAGATTTTGAGTGTGAAAGAAAAAGAAAAAAAGAAAGAAGAAAATTCAGTGGATATCCATAATTGTGGAACACGGAAAATAACTGAAAGAAAGAGAGAAAAGGATAGAAAAGAAAAGAAACGAAACGAAACAAAGAGAAAATTTTTAAAAAGTTTGGTTATTTGCGACAGAAGGAAAATAAAGAAGAGCGTTCTGAAAAGTAAATAAATGGATGAATAAAAGAAAGAAAGAAAAAAAGATAATAACGTCTATTACGTGACTGCAGGATGAAAACACAAAATATATTTATGAAAATAAATAGATAAATGAATAAAAGAAGAATAAGGTGAATAAATAAATAACTGAATAAATGAATACTAAAATGAATAAATACATACATGAATAAATGAATAAACAGATAAATGAATAAATGAATAAACAGATAAATGAATAAATTAATAAACAGATAAATGAATAAACAGATAAATGAATGAAGGCATAAAAAGAAAAATGAATAAATGAATGAATAGATAAATGTATAAATGAATATTAAGATAGATAAATAAACAAATGAATAAATGATACTAGAATAGATAGATAGATGTATGAATAAATGAAAGCCAAAATAAATAGATAGATAAATGTATACTAAAATAGATAAATATAGAATGAATAAATCAATACAAAAATAGATAAATAAATGAATGGATAGATGGATGATTGAGCAAACAGAGAAACAATTGAATATATTAACCCCAGAATAGATTAATAACTGAATAAATAAGTTAATGAATAAATAAATAAATAATTAGCTAAGAATCTGTTGCACCGGGACAATGCTCTTTGCCCTGTGAATATTCATGTTTCTCTCCCTCCCCAACCCTTCCCCCTTCCCTTCCCCCCCTCCCCTCCCATGCTCATCCTCCAACCTCCCCCCTTCCTTTCTCTCCCTCCCCAACCCTCTTCTTCCTTCCCTCCTCCCTCCCATGCTCATCTCCAACCCCCTTCCTTTCTCTCCCTCCCCAACTCTTTTCCCTTCCCTTCCTCCCCTCCCCTCCCATGCTCATCCTCCAACCTCCCC
>NC_091571.1:28225962-28230962 GCF_042767895.1 Penaeus vannamei | reverse complement strand
ACAATCTTAAAGAAAAAGGGCGTGCGCACATCAAACCAGACCTTAGCATGAGTGCACGCGCGTGTGCTCGAGCCTCCCTCCCACCCTGCCCGAACTTCCTCGCAGACGAAGGCCGAGGCTTCTTTACATCCGATAACACATTTATAGAGATATCAACCACTCCCTTTCCCCCCCTCCCCCCCTTCTCCCCCTGGCACACAAAAATGTCTACTTCCTCCTCGAAGTTTATCTTTAAATCAAGCAGTTCCAGGAGCCGGAATCGCCCAATCCTCCCAAAAAGGATGAAGTTCTGCAGAAGTTTTGCTCTCGAACCCATGATTGCATTACCTCTTAAAACCATAGATAACGTTTTTCCACTTCTCCATAAAACGGAAATGGAGTCTCGTCCGGTGAAAACCTGCCCGGCCGGACTACCTCCAGATCTGCCCACCGAGGGGAACCCACGCCCGCTGGACTGAGGGGAACCCACGCCCGCTGGGCTGAGGGGAACCCACGCCCGCTGGGCTGAGGGGAACCCACGCCCGCTGGACTGAGGGGAACCCACGCCCGCTGGACTGAGGGGAACCCACGCCCGCTGGGCTGAGGGGAACCCACGCCCGCTGGGCTGAGGGGAACCCACGCCCGCTGGGCTGAGGGGAACCCACGCCCGCTGGGCTGAGGGGAACCCACGCCCGCTGGGCTGAGGGGAACCCACGCCCGCTGGACTGAGGGGAACCCACGCCCGCTGGAAGAAGGTTACCCACGCCCGCTGGGTTGAGGGGAACCCACGCCCGCTGGGCTGAGGGGAACCCACGCCCGCTGGGTTGAGGGGAACTCAATGCTCCGTCAGGCCGAGGGGGAACCCACGCCCGCTGGGCTGAGGGGGACCCACTACTGCTGGCCGAGGAACCCACGGCTCGCCGGGCTTGAGGGGAACCCCACGCCCTGCAGACTGAGGTGTGAACCACGGCCCGCTGGGGCTGAGGGGAACCCACACCAGGCTGGCCGAGGGGGAACCCACGCCCTCTGGACTGAGGGGAACCTACGCCCGCTGGGCTGAGGGGAACCCACGCCCGCTGGGCTGAGGGGAACCCACGCCCGCTGGGCTGAGGGGAACCCACGCCCGCTGGGCTGAGGGGAACCCACGCCCGCTGGACTGAGGGGAACCCACGCCCGCTGGGCTGAGGGGAACCCACGCCCGCTGGGCTGAGGGGAACCCACGCCCTCTGGACTGAGGGGAACCTACGCCCGCTGGGCTGAGGGGAACCCACGCCCGCTGGGCTAAGGGGAACCCATGCCCGCTGGGCTGAGGGGAACCCACGCCCATGGAAAAAGGAAGAACCCACGCCCGCTGGGCTGAGGGGAACCCACGCCCGCTGGACTGAGGGGAACCCACGCCCGCTGGGCTGAGGGGAACCCACGCCCGCTGGAAGAAGGACACCCACGCCCGCTGGGCTGAGGGGAACCCACGCCCGCTGGGCTGAGGGGAACCCACGCCCGCTGGAAGAAGGAGACCCACGCCCGCTGGGCTGAGGGGAACCCACGCCCGCTGGAAGAAGGACACCCACGCCCGCTGGACTGAGGGGAACCCACGCCTGCTGGGCTGAGGGGAACCCACGCCCGCTGGAAGAAGGAGACCCACGCCAGCTGGGCTGAGGGGAACCCACGCCCGCTGGAAGAAGGACACCCACGCCCGCTGGGCTGAGGGGAACCCACGCCCGCTGGAAGAAGGAGACCCACGCCCGCTTGGCTGAGGGGAACCCACGCCCGCTGGAAGAAGGAGACCCACGCCCGCTGGGCTGAGGGGAACCCACGCCCGCTGGAAGAAGGTGACCCACACCCGCTGGGCTGAGGGGAACCCACGCCCGCTGGAAGAAGGAGACCCACGCCCGCTGGGCTGAGGGGAACCCACGCCCGCTGGGTTGAGGGGAACCCACGGCCGCTGGAAGAAGGAGAACCCACGCCCGCTGGACTGAAGGGAACCCACGCCCGCTGGGTTGAGGGGAACCCACGCCCGCTGGAAGAAGGAGAACCCACATCCCTCCCCCACGCCCGTTTTGGTTCCAAGCGAGGAGTGATGAATGTGGAGAACCTCGCTCGCTTGCTGTCTCGGTCTTCCTCTCTGTCTGTGTCTCTTCTCTGCTTCTGCCTCTCTCTCTCGACTGCTCTCTCGCTCCCTCGTTTCATTTCTTTTCATCTCAGTCTCTTCTCTTACTTCTCTCTCTCTCTCTCTCTCTTTATATATATATATATATATATATATATATATATATATATATATATATATATATATATATATATATATATATATACATATATGTATGTATATTATTCATATATATATATATATATATATATATATATATATATATATATATATATATATATATATACATACATACACACACACACACACACACACACACACACACACACACACACATATATATATATATATATATATATATATATATATATATATATATATATATATATATATATATATATATATGTATATATAAACACACACACATGCATACACCCACGCACGCGCGCGCGCACACACACACACACATATGTATAGATACACATACATCATATCTGCCTCTCTCTCTCAAAAAGGTGGATCTAGAATTCTGTCAGTCTTTATTATCCTACTAATCATGCACACACACACACACACACACACACACACACACACACACACACACACACACACACACACACACATATATATATATATATATATATACATATATATATATATATATATATATATATATATATATGTATATATATATATATATATATATATATATACACAATAATAATACTACCACACACACACACACACACACACACGTATATATATATATATATATATATATATATATATATATATATATATGTGTGTGTGTGTGTGTGTGTGTGTGTGTGTGTGTGTGTGTGTGTGTGTGTGTGTGTGTGTGTTGTGTGTGTGTGTGTATGTATATTACAGTACAACACACATAATTAACTTTAAATAAGGGATGTTCATACTATCTTTTTTCATTCATTCCCTTCTTTAACTGACTCGTTATTTTTGACTCCGTTCTGATAAGAAAGCTAAATGATACGCAATTTTGAAAGCCTTTGCTTAGTCCTCCTCGATTTACAAGGGAATTACATCGAGTATTAGACTTTTGGCTGCCCGCTCGGAGCTCATACATGTATAGCTGTAGTTTTTTTTTTTTTTTTTTTTTTTTGGGGGGGGGGGGAGAGGGAGGAAGGTCCTTCCTAACTTTTGGGGTTCATTTAATCCTTTTAGCCGACTTGTTCTCTTCCTCTCCCTCTCTCTCTCACTTTTTTATTTTCCGGTGGTCATTGTTTTCGTTTATGTGTTTGTGTGGGCTTGTTTTGTTGCCTACCCCCTTTCTTTTTATCTTTCTCCTTTCTTCACTCTCCTCTCCCCCCCCCCCTTTCTCTCACTCTCTCTTCGTATTCCCAGCCAGCTAACAAGATAGCTAATAATCTGTCTGTCTATTTGGCTATCTCTTTCTCTCAGTCTCGCTCACCATCCCTCTGCACCTTCCCTCTTTCCTTCCTTTTCTCACTTTGTCTCTCTTCTCCCTTCTCCCCTTCATTTCTGCTTAGTCCTTTCTAAACATCTCTCTCTCTCTCTCTCCCTCCCCTCTCTCTCTTTCTTTCTCCCTCTCTCTCTTTCTCCACTTTTCAAGCTCTCTTACTCTACCCCACTCTCTCTGTCTTTCTCTGTGCTCTCTTTCTCTAACTGCTTTCTCTCCCCACTCCCTCTCCCTCCCTCTCTCCCTCACGCCCTCCGACGCCTTCTTCCCGATGTATTGCTTTCATAGGCGTTTCCATCCCGCGGCAAAGCGAAGAAGCAAACCCAATATCCCTCAGCAATTTCTAATTCCAAGTTGATGAAATCCACTATTTCACAGACCAATAGGTTTAGACATTGTTATTCACTCCGTCTCCTTGTTGCCAGATCTCGAACAGTGTCTCCGAGAGGGTGAAGACTTTTCCAGAATATTTCTACCAGACTGGATATCGACCATTTTCCGAACTGGTGATTCAGAGTTTATATATTTGAAATTTTGCGCTCCATAAAACCCGGAACAATCAGTTTAATGATTTAGAAAAGGTGTGTGTTCCGCTGCTCTTCCCTTCGTCTCCCTCCTCCTTTTCTCTCTTCGTTCACTTTCTTCTTTGCTTCTTATCCTCCTCTTTCTTCCTCCCTTTTCGTCTTTATTTCGATTCGTATTTTCTACCCCCCTCTTCCTCCTCCTTTTCCTTTTCCCCTCAATTTTCCTTTCCCCATTTTGCCTTCCATTTCCTTCCCTGGACGGAGTGGCCGAGCGTACAGTACCGACGCTGCCTGGTCTTGGAACGTGAGGTCGTCCGGGCTCGGCTTCTCGTGGTCGTGGTGGGCGGCTGGCGGGTGGTGGTAGGGGTGGTTAGGGCGGGAGAGGTAATGCCGGTAGTTGTGGTTGTTGCTGTGGTCGAGTCACGTAATGGTAGGGTTGGTTAGAGTTGCTATGGTGAAAGGGATGGCCGGAGTGGTGGTTGTGATGGGAGTAGTCATTGTGGTCATGGACGAATGGTTCTAAAGTCGTAGCAAGGATGGTAATTGCGGCAACGGCAGTGCTGGCAGTTGAGCTGGAATAGCAATAGCAATAATTAGGATGGTTATGGTATCGCTGGTAGTTTTATACTCGTCGTTGGCCGTGGATTTGAATAGTATGTTGGAATGGTAAGGGTGGTATTGCTGTTGCTTGTGGTTGCCACAGGCCTGCGAAAGGGGTGGTAATGCTAATGCCTGCACTTGTGGTTGTCGTGATGCTGGTGGTAACGACTTTAGAAATAGATTTGCCTTAATGTGATGGTCGTAAAGTTGCGCTACTAGGGACCGTGATGCAGTTAATGGGTTGCAGAGGGTGATGTCGATACCATAGTGGAGATGGTGACAGTGATGGTGTTTCATGACATGACAGGGACGTTAAAGGAAGTTAAAGATAGTG
>NC_091571.1:28195962-28198462 GCF_042767895.1 Penaeus vannamei | reverse complement strand
TTTTTGTGAATTGTTTCATATGGCTTTTCGGAAATGTTCAATAGATGTTTTTTTCTCTGACAATATCCGGAAGCCTCTTCCACAAACTTGTACTTTTGCACAGAAGGATTTTGTTAATAAGGAATTAATTAATTTTTCTTTCTTATCTGTTGAGAGAAATTAACGTTTTCTTCTTCTCTTTTCTCCGTAAAAAGGCAATATTTTATGTATGGGGGGATAAGGCAAGGTTGAATACGGTCATTAAGTATTCCTCCCTATATCTTGCCTCGAAGACTATCACTGATGACTATCTAAAACAGAAGAGGCCCCGACACTAATCCTTGGGAACTCTAAGATCTTTTAGGTACAAGTGAACATTTTGAACTCAGTCACATTTTCAGGTTAACGAAGATCAAGATGTAGGCCTAAAGTAAAGAGTTTCTGGTGAAACGATGGCATTTTTCACGGATTTTTCTTCAACCACGATATCTGTGTTAAGTAAGCTTTGGAATAAATATATGTTTTACGAGTTCATTTGATGGTATTGTATCATACTGAGAAAAAAACGAAGTGATCCGAAATGCTCTATAAAATCACACCATAATTAACATGATTACCTTCCCATTAACCCGGTCTTGTGAGTATAGCTGTAAAAGAAAACATTTCATGAGACATTTTGTTAAAGAATCAGGTAGCCGGTGTGTTTTCTCTTATTCTCTTACTGTAGATTAATTCAATCAAATTGGGGTTCCTTCCATTTTTCTCAAATTGTTAAATCCAAAGTAAATAGGTCACTCCTATGAAGATTATTGATGTCCGTCCTTTAGAATGCGCATTTACAGGAATATGTGAATGCTGTACGAAATAATTTGAATTGCTGTTTTGCAATCTAAGTTATTTTCAAACGTAGCTGAAAAAATAAAAGATAAAAAACAAATTGAATTGCTTCTACCTTTACGATGCATGAGTTCATACTTGAATCATTATGGAGCTTATGAAACTCACTATTGGGAGAAATATCCTACTGAGCATGATGCAGACAGGAACCTGATGATGGTGAAATGCTCCAATAACGGTTGATATTAGAATGGAGAATAAAGCGAGAGGAGGGGCGGTTTCTCGTGGCGCGCACCTTGTCCTCTTTGCCTGCTGGAGGAAGGGCCATGGCAACTTGACTGTGCCATGCGAGGAGAGGGAAGAGGAATAGGGGGTGAGGGATGAGGGGAGAGGGGATGGAATGGGAGAGGAAAGAGGGGTAGGGGTGAGGGGAGGAGTGGAAAGGGGATGGAATGTGAGAGAAAAGAGGGGTAGGGGTGAGGGATGAGGGGAGAGGGGATGGTATGGGAGAGAAAGAGGGATAGGGGATGGAATGGGAGGGAAAAGAGGGGTAAGGCTGGCCAAAGGAGGGGAAGGAGAAAGTGGAAGAGGGGATGGCATGGAGGGATAGGAGAAAAGGAGAGGTAGGGTGGTAAGGAGGAGAACAGGGGAAAGGGGGATGGAATAGGAGAGGGAAAGAGAGGTAGGTAGGCGACAAGGGGGGAAGGAGAAAGGGTAGAGGGGTGGAATGGGAGAGAAAAGTAGTTGAGGGGAGAGAGGATGGAATGGGGGAGAAAAGAGGTGAAGGGAGAGGGGAACGGAATGGGAGAGGGGTGAAGGTGCTGAACAGAAGAAGGAATGGCAAGTGGAGGGAAAGGGAGAGAGGGAGTGCATGAAGAGCAAAGGGGACAGAGGGGAGAGTGAGAGAGGGAGAGAGGGAGAGGGGGTCCCAAGGGGGTCGTGGGTCATTGTGGATCAGGCAGAAGTGGATGGCCAGACGTCCTCCAGGGTGTTTAAGAGGGTATGTGGGTCAACAGACGGGAATCAGAGAGGCCAGACGCCGTGTTGTGGTCTTCCTTTCTTCTCTTCGAATATTCTAACTTTTTGATCTATTAACAGCAGCTAATTTTTTTTATCGTATATGATAAAGAGGATTTCACACCTCTGTGACTATTCTTTTCTATTTTTTATCTTCACACTAATCGTTTGTAATATCTATTTCTTAATTCTTCAGTTGATTGGGGTGAAGGTGAGGGGGTGGGGGAGTGGAAGGGTTAGAGAAATGTAAATGTAAGAAATAGATATTCCAAACGATTATTGTGAAGATTTAAAAAAAGGGGAAAAGAATAGTCACAGCGGTATGAAATCATGAAAGTGTCTATCCCGACGCGTTCCTAACACGAATTGGCGTCATGGGAATAATTACCTCCTTCATTTGCCATTTATTGATTTCGCCATTATTTCTCTCCTATTTTCCTCTCTCTCTCTCTCTCTCTCTCTCTCTCTCTCTCTCTCTCTCTCTCTCTCTCTCTCTCTCTCTCTCTCTCTCTCTCTCTCTCTACTCTCTCTCTCTCTCTCTCTCCTTCTTTTTGATGCCGGAGAAAATCGTGGATCGAGAATTGAGATCTCTCTTCTTGGAAGCACCTCTCCGCCCCCCCCCCGTCCCCCCGCCCCCAATGATTCCTTTCCTTCTGGAGTGTTCTGT
>NC_091571.1:28180962-28190962 GCF_042767895.1 Penaeus vannamei | reverse complement strand
AAAAAAAAAAAAAAAAAAAAAAAAAAAAAAAGGGGAAGAGAAAAGGGAAAAAAGGAGGAGGGGGGAGGGGGGGGGGAGGGGGAAGGGGAGGGGGGGGAAAAAAGGGGAAAGGGGGGGGGGGGGGGGGGGGGGGGGGGGGGGGGGAAAAAAAGGGTTTAAATGGTTGGGGGTACGGGGGGGGGGTTGTGGTTTTGGTTGGTTATTTGAGGTTTTGTGTGTTGTGTTGTGAGTGTTTTTATTGTTTGTTTAATTTTATATATATAAAATTATATTATAAATTTATATAATTTTAAAATTTTATATTTTATTATATTTTTATTTTATTTATATCATATATTTTAAAATAAAAATAAAAATAAAATATATATATAAAAATATAAAAAATATAATATATATATAAATTAATTTGGAATTTTTTATTTTTTATAAAAAATATTAAAAATTAAAAAAATTTTTTTTTTATTTTTATTTTTTTTGGAAAAAAATTTTTAAATTAAAAAATATTTTTAAAAATTATTTTTAAAAAATATATAAAATTTTTATATATATATATATATAATAATATATATATATATATATATATAAATATATATATATATAAAAAACACTATATAAAATAAAAAATTTTATATTTTATATTTTTTTTTATTTTATTTTTTTTTTTACCCCCCCAACCCCCCCCCCCCCCCCCCCCCCTTTTTTTTTTTTTTTTATTTTTTTTTTTTTTTTTATTATGTAAAAAATGGGTTATAAAAAAAATTAAAAATAAAATTTTTTTTATAAAAATAATTATTTTTTTTTTTTTTTTTTTTAAAATTTTTAAATTTTTTTATTAAAACATTTTTTTTTTAATTTTTTTTTTTAAATTTTTTTAATATATTTTAAAATATATATATATATATATATATATATATATATATATATATATTTTTTTTTTTTTTTTTTTTTTTTTTTTTTTTATTTTTTTTTTTTTATTTTTTTTTTTGTTTTGTATTTATATAATATATAAATATATACATATTATTATTATATTTATATAATAAATATTTTTATATATATTTAAAATATATATATATATATATATATATATATATATATATATATATATATATATATAAAATATTATTTTTTTTTTAAAAATTTTTTTTTTTTTTTTTGTTTTTATTTTTTTTTTTTAAAAATTTTTAAAAAATATGAAAAAAAAAAAAAAAAAATATAAAATATTAATATTTTTTTTTTTTTTTTTTTTTTGGTTTTTTTTTTTTTTTAAAAATTTTTAAAAATTTTTTTTTTTTATGTTTTTTTTATTAACCTTTCCTTATTTTTACTTTTTATCTTTTTTTTTTTTTTTTTTTTTTATCCAAATTTTATCATTCCCTTTTTCTTTACCTTTTTTTTTTAAAAATAAATCTATCTATGTACATACATATGCATGGAAATATGTATATATATACACATCTATTCCTCCCTCCCTCCACCCCCCCTCTCTTCACCTCCTTCTTTATCTATGTATCTCACTCCCTCACTTATTCTCTCTCTTCTCAGATCCTAGATTCAGTCCCGGTCCCTCACTCCGCTGCAAGAGCTGTCACGTAGTATTTCCTTTATGTTATTGGTGTTGAGGAAAAGCTGGCTTTGGTTTTCGGGGGGGGGCGGAGGTGGGGGGGGGGAAGAGAAGGGGTTGGGGGGGGGGTATAAGGAAAAAGGGGGGAAAGGGGTGGTTTTGGGGGGGGGGGTAGGGGGTGGTATAGGGGGGGAAAGGGGGGGGGGTGGTATAGAAGTGAAAGAGGGGGGGGGGTTTGGGATGGGGGGGGAGAGGGAAGGGATAAAAAAGGGGGTTTGGGATAAGGGAAAAAGGAAGGGAAAGAGAGGGTGATAGGGAGTGGTATAGGAGGGAAGGGGGGTGATATAGAAAGGAGGAAGGGGGATAGAATGGCATAGAATGGAGTGAGTGGGTGTAGGTGGTATAGGAGGGAGATAGATATTGGGGTGCAATGGAACGGGTTTGGGACATACCTCGGGAGTAGGGATTGAGGTGCGTAGTTTTTGGAAAAAAAGGAAAAATTATATGTATTTCCGGGGTTTTCGTGTTTTGCATGCCCTGTACGTGTATCCCGGCGTGTTCGTTCTAGCAAGGACGCATCGTAGTGGAGGACAGAATCAAATCAGGCCCCATAATGGTGGCACTCTCTCCCTCACACAGCTTTCAAAACCAAAATTTTTTCTCCTTTGGGTCCAAAAACCGCTTTTTGGGGGGCAGCGCGGGGGAAAAGTTGGAAGGCTGCTTTTTTTTTTTTTTTTTTTCCCCGGAAAATTTTTGAATGACCGGGTATTCTTGATTCGACGAATTTTGGAAGATGTTTATGTAATGGAGTGTATTCATGTTTTTTGCCGGTTTAGTTATTATTTCTTCCGTTACTATTACTACTACTACTACCACTACAACCGCTACTACTATTTTTTTTTCTACCCCCACCCCAAAACTACTACTTAATTACCCCTTTTTATTTGATTGTTTTAAAAAATATCATTAACATTATCATTATTATCCCTTATTTTACCTATTATTTTTTTTCATTATTTTATCAATTTTTTCCCTTACTCTTTATCACCACCGTCCCTTATCCAAAATTCTGTTACTTGTTGTCATTTTTATTATCAAAAATTTTTTCATTATTTTTACAGAAAATTATTAACATCACCCTCACTATTATCCCTTTAAAAAACGAAGCACATCCCAAAAACAAACGAGCAATAACAAGGGAAACCCGTCCATTCCCAAAAGGATTAAAAAAAATAAATAAATAAAAAGCAAACCCTTGTACTGCAGTTGCAAGTTGTAAAAAAAATAAAAAATAAAAAAGATCATCTGACAAATTATGCCCCCCCCCCGCCCTCAAAAGAAAGATCGCGTAATCAAATACGTGGACGCCCGTGTGACCTTGACCCGACCTACCTGAGGTCTGTTGCAAAAGGGTCATTGTTCCCCTTTGCTTCCGTTTGACATGTGGCAGCGCCCCGTACCACGCAGGATCGATGGTAGGATTCCTTTTTGTGCAATTGCAACTTGGGTACAGACGGTACACTCCCTGGGATTCCCTCTCTTCGGCTGCTTGGCGTTGGGGTAATATGGGAGCTTGTACCGTTATTATTATTTTTGATTTTTTTATTACCTTTTTTTCTTTTTGTTTCTTCTTTCTTTACCTTTTCTTCTTTTTCTTTTATTTTTTACTCCTTTTCCTTCTTCTTTCTTCTTCTCTTCTCCTCCTTTTCTTTTGAGAAAACCCTCTTCAAAGATGGGACTCTTGAAAAGTGAAACGTTGAGAAAAATACGATTTGTTTTACGGGTATTTTAACTATGTCTATGTAACGTCTTTCCGATTTGCTAATTTAAATTTTTGTTGCTTTTTTTTAAACCCACGTTTCCCTTTTTTTGGGGTTTAAAAGGACGGTGCGTGATTGTAAATTTTTTCGCTTTTTCCCCTCGGGGCTTTTGCGCACCTTAAACCCTTTGGGGCATGTTGCAAAACAGCCTCAACAACACTCAACATCACACCCTCTCCCTCCCTCCCCCCCTTTCTTTCCCTTTCCCCCCCCCTTTCCCCTTTTTTCCTTCCCCCCCCTTTCCCCCTTCCCCTTTCCCCCCCCCCCTCCTTCCTTTTCTTCCCTCCCCCCCCTTCCTTCCTTCCTCCCATCCCTCCCTCCTTTCCCCTCCTTCCTTCCCCTTCCCCCCCCCTCCCTCCCCCTTTCCCTTCCCCCTCCCTTCCCTTTCCCCCCCCCCTCCTTTTTTCCCCCCCCTCCCCCCCCTCCCCTTTTTTCCCCCCCCTCCCTCCCCCCCCTTCCCATTACCCCCCCACCCCCTCCTCCCCCCCCCCTCCCCCTCCTAAATTTTTAAACTCCTCAAGGGCCTCTACAGAAGGCTCTTACAAGGCCATGGACCTTTAAAAAACCCCTGAACCCCCCCCCCCCCCAACCCCCCCCCCCTTTCCTTCTTTCCCCTCCCTTGGGCCCCCCCCCCCCCCTTTCCCTCCCTCTTCCACCTCCTTCGGGTCTTTCCTTCTCCCCCTCCTTCCCCCTCCCCCCCTTCCCACTGACCAAATGGTTATGTGGGTCACGTGACGTCATAAGCGTACACATTGTTGGAGGGGAGGTGGGGGGTGGGGATGGGGGAGAAAGGGGAGAGGAGTTAGAGTAGGAAAGGGGGAGGGGGGGATAGGATAAAGGGGGAGGGGAGGGGATAGTCGTCATTTTGTAGTCGTCTTTATGACATATTTCATATTACTGAGGTTGTAACCTTTGCCTCTTGTTTGTTAAGTGTTTAGATATTTTTTGTTATTTTGTCTGTTTCTCTTTCTTTTCCTCTTGATTTTTTATATCAAATGTGTTTTTTTGATCTTGCAAAAGTTGCATATTTTTCCCGTTTTGTACCTGATCTTCTACAAATATACTCACATATTACATTTACACATCCAATTATTTTATTTTCCATTTATTTTATTTTTTCCCAGCACATTATCATCATCATCTCTTTAATTATCTCTATTTTTTTCTCTCTTTATTCTATTCCACATTCGTGATATTACCCAAATGTTTAAAAAGGGGGAAAAACTTTTTTGTTCGGCGCGAAAAACCCCCGTCGTTATCATAGTAAATTTGGGTTTTTTATTTTGGGAAAAATTTGCTTCCCCCTCCCCCGATAACCCCAATCCCCGTGAGATTTAAAAAAAATTTTCCCGGGAAAATCGAGATTGCACGAAATCGAACAGAAAGGGGGGAAAAAAAAAGGAAAAAAAGGGGGAAAAAAGGGGGGGAAAAAGGGGGAAAAAGGGGAAAAAAGGGGGTATGTGAAGGGATAAAATGAAAAAATTAAAAAAAGATGGTGAAAAAATTTTGGGTAAAGGGGGAAAAGGAAAACAAGATGAATGAAATGGATGAGAGAAAATAGGTTAAATTTGGGGGAAAGAAAAAAATTTTAAAAAGTGAAATGGGAGAAGGAAAATAGATGAATGAATTATCTGAATGAAATGGAATTAAAGTAAAATATAAATAGAATGTAAGAATGCAAAGAAAAAATAAACAAATAAAAAATGAATAGAAATAAATAAATAAAATAATAAAAAAAAAAATAATAAAAGAAAAATAAATAAAAAAGGTTTAAAAGAAAAATAATTGAAAAAAAAAAAACTAGAAAAAAAGAAATTGAAAAAAAGAAAAAACAGAACATAAAAATAATAAAACAAAAATAGAGAATAGAAATTGACAATAAATAAGACGAAGGATAGATAAACGAAAAAAAATCCCTGCGCTGAATGAATAACAATGAGTAGATACGATAAAGATGAATGAAATGAGAAAAACTAAAAAGGGGAAAAAAAAAAACAAAATTTTTTTTTGAAAGGGGGGAAAGCGGTGAACAAAACGCTGATGATAATAAGACCCATAAATTGAATGTAAAAGCTGTTGGTGATAATTATGTTTTAGAAGAAGGAGAAATAAAGGGGGGGAATTTGGTATAGTGATAATAAAACCGTTAAAAAAAACGAGACCCCCGCAAAAAAGGGGGGGACTTAAAACAAAATCAAATTAAAATAAAATAAAAAAAGAAACAAAAAGGGGATAGAGTGAAATTTAGTGTCACAACGTCAGCCGTCAGTGTCGCTGTGTCAGCCGTTACTGTCATAGCGCCAGCCGTTACCCCAACGTCAGCCTTTTTTTCCACCAGCCCTAAATGTCACACTTTTTCCCTCGGGGGCACAAACGTCGGGCCCCCAGGGACGCTCAGCCTCGGGTCACCGGGGCGCCCCCACCGTCAAGCGCCCCCCCCGGGGCAGCGTCAGCCGTCGGGGTTTCCGGGGGGGCCGGGGCCGGGGCGGGGGGGTCACAGCGCCCGGGGCCCTTGGGTCCAAAACCGGGGCAGCCGTCGGGGTTACAGCGGGCGGGGCCCCAGCGGGCAAAAGGGGGCAGCCGTTAGGGAAACCCGGGGCAGGTGTTACCGGGGTCAACCGTTGGGGGCAAGCGTCAGCCTTAGGTCACAGCGTCCCCCCCCTCGTTCACAGGTCAGCCGTCGGTCCCCCCGTCAAAAAAAGGGGGCGGCCCCCCCGCCCTCAGGTCAAGCTCAAATTTTTTGGGCACAGCGTCCGCCCCTTGGGGGCGGGGCCCCCCAAAAGTCTGTCCGGGGGCCGGGGCCCCCCCGTGTCCAGGTGGGCCCCGGCACAACGTCAGCCTCAGTGTCCCCCCCGGCGTGGCGGCCCTCAGTGTCCACCCTCCCGTCAGTTCCAAAAGCCGGGCGGTCCAGGGCCCCGTCGGGCGGCCGCAGGTCGAAAACCGGCCCGCCCAATTGGGGAAAGGGAAAAGGGGAAGGGGAAAGGGGGGGGAAAAAGGGGGGAAGGAAGGGGGAAGGAAAAAAGGGGGGAAAAGGGGGGGGGGAAAAAAAGGGAAAAAGGGGGGGGAAAAAAAAGGGGGAAAAAAGGAAAAAAAAGGGGGAAAGGAAAAAAAAAAGGGGGGGGGAAAAAGGAAAAAGGAAAAAAAGGGGGGAAAAAAAAGGCGGGGGGGGGGGGGGGGGGGGCCTTTTTGGTTTTTTCGCCCGTTTTTTTTTTCTTTTCCATTTCCAAAAGGGCCGTCGGGGTTTTGCTTTTTCCCGGGGCGGCTAATCTAGTTTTTTTTTTTTTTTTTTTTGCCTTTTTTAAGATATTTCTTTAATGATCATGTAGGATTAAAGGCAACGAATTTATCCCAAATCTAAAAAAAAAAACATATTTTTTTTTATTCTTCTAAAAAACAACTACCTTCTTCATTCAGATTCAGACTATTTAGTCAACGACTGTCGACGTTTCGTTCATACATTGTAAAAAATATTAGTGAAGAGAGAAAAACAGTTCACAAATCGTTCATGAATTGTACAAAAAGAAAAAGAAATAGCGAACAGAGAAAAAGGGTTCACAAATCGTTCATGCACTGTAAAGAAAAAAAAATAGTGAACAGAAAAAAGGTTCACAAATATCGTTGAACACCCTTTGCAGCGGCAGCCTTTACCAGGCGAGGCAGCAGCGCCATTGATAGCAGAACCATCACCCGAGTCTTATTACGCAGGCAAGAGGCGGCATCAACAGTAACGTCAACACCAGAAGTGGCATTACGGCTAACAACCAGCTTTAATGGCAGGGATGGCACCATCTGTTAAAACAGAAGCTCTGTTAGCGTTGATGGCGAAAACGGACTTACGGACGCAGATAGATATTTATAAGGACTGTTGCCAAATCACACTCTGATGGAATTATTCTTGCGCGCACGCACGTATACTCACGAAACACACACACACTAACACACACGCACATACACATACACATACACACACACACACTCATTCACTCACTCACGGCACACACACACACACACACACACACACACACACACACACACACACACACACACACACACACACACACACACACACACACACACACACACACACACACACACACACACACACACACACACACACACACACACACACACACGTACGCACACACCCAAACACACACACACACACGCAAACAAACACACGCACGCACGCATACAAACACACACACATACAAAAACACATACATGTACGCGCCCACATGTGCACAAACACACGCACGTACGCACAGAAGTACCGTGCTCTCATTCCAGACTCTCACACACAAAGACACGCACACAGAATGGCCGAAGGCTGGAAAGAAAGAGAAGCAGACAGACAGACTGATCGACCGACTGGCTGACAGGTAGACAGACAGAGGCAGAGAGATAGAGAGACAGGGAGAGAGAGAATGAAACAGGCAGACAGACAGATGAAGAGAGAGACGGAGAGGGGGGGGGGGGCAGAGAAACAAAAGGATAGACAGAAAGACAGTAACCGAGAGCGAGAGAAGGGGGCGGCAGAGAAACAGACAGACAGACAGATGAAGAAAGAGACAATGGGGGGGGGGAGAAACAAAAGGATAGACAGAAAGACAGAAAACAAAAAAGAGAGAGGGAGAGGGAGGAGGGGGCAAAGAAACAGACAGACAGACAAACAGAGAGGGGAGGAAGCAAGAAAAAAGAAAGAGAAGCACACAATGAGTTGAGCAAGAAAAAAAAAGTCAACAAGTGCAGCTGCAACAAAGCTGGACCAGCTTGAAGCCTCAGTGCCAGCTGCAATATCTGGCTCCGTGCGGTGAAAATGCTGATGGTGCTAATGGAGATAGTGAAGGTGATTGTGGTGAAGGTGACGGGGGTTTCGTAGTTTGAGGTGAAGGTTGGGGGCTGTGGTGGCAGTGGTGGTGGCGATAGTGATGGTGATGGTAGGGTGGTGATGGTACTTGTGGTGGTGGCGTTGGTAGTATTGTAGGTAGTGCCAGTAGTGGGGGTAGTTGTAGTGGCAGGGGCAGTGGTGATGGTGATAGCAGCTTTAGTGGCAGTTGAGTGACAGACAGTGATGTCAGTAGTGGAAGTAGCAATACTGGTGGCAGTGACAGTGACAGCGGCAATGGCGGTGGCAATGACAGTGACAGCGGCAATGGTGGTGGCAGTGACAGTGACAGAAGCAATGGCGGTGGCAATGACAGTGACAGAAGCAATGGCGGTGGCAATGACAGTGACAGCGGCAACGGTGGTGGCAGTGAAAGTGACAGCGGCAATGGCGGTGGCAGTGACAGTGACAGAAGCAATGGCGGTGGCAATGACAGTGACAGAAGCAATGGCGGTGGCAGTGACAGTGACAGAAGCAATGGCGGTGGCAATGACAGTGACAGCGGCAACGGTGGTGGCAGTGACAGTGACAGCGGCAATGGCGGTGGCAATGACAGTGACAGCGGCAACGGTGGTGGCAGGAGCGGCGGCGGTGGTGGCAGGCTCGTAACTCCGGGCGGCGCAAACAAAAACCCTCTACTTTGGGCGAATTCCTCAGAAAGCTCTCCGGTTAAAGCTACACCTCCAGGACATCCCCTCGCCCTCCGCCTCTCTCCCGGCGGGCGCGGGGTTTTCTTTCTTTCTCGCTCTTTTTCCTTTCTCCCTCCCTCCCCTTTTTTTTTTCCCCCCCCTCTCTCCCCCCTTTCTTTCTTTCTCCTCTTTCTCTTTCTCTCTCTCTCTCTCTTTTCTTCTCTTCTCTCTCTCTCTCTCTCTCTCCCTCTCTTTTCTTTTCTTCTCCTCTCTCTCCCTCTCTTCTTTCTTCTCTTTCTCTCTCTCTTTCTCTCCCTCTCTCTTCTTCTTTTCCTCCCCCCCCCCTCCCTCCTTCTCTCTCGCTCTTTTTTCTTCTCTTCTACCCCCCCCCTCTTCTCTCGCTTTCTTCTCTTTCTCCCCCCCTCTCTTCCCCTCCCCCCCTCTCTTTTTCTACCCCTCAGCCCCCCCCCCTTCCCCCCCCTTCTCTCTTTTCCCCTTCCTTCTTCTCTCTCTCTCTCCCCTCTCTTCTCTCCTCTCTCTCTCTCTCTCTCTCTCTCTCTCCTCTCTCTCTCTCTCTCTCTCTCTCTCTCCCTCTCTCTCTCTCTTTTTTTTTTTTTTTCTTTTCCCCCTTTTTCTTCTTCTTCTCCCCTTTTCTTTTTTTTTTTATTTTTATTTTTTTTTATTTTATATTTTTTTTTTTTTTTTTTTTTTGGGGGGTTTTTTTTGTGTGTGTTTGTTTTTTACATAAAAATACATACATACATACATACATACATACATACATACAAAAACAACACACACACACACACACACACAAAACACACACACACACACACACACACACACACACACACACACACACAAAAATATATATATATATATATATTAAAAAATATATATACATAATAATATATATAATATATATATATTTTTATATATATATATATAATATAAATAATATATATTAATAATAATTATAATAATAATTTAAATAATAATAAATTTTAATTTTAAAAATAATATATATATATATATTTTATATATATATAATTATAATAATACATACATATATTGAAAATTTTATTATATATATATATATATA
>NC_091571.1:28159863-28162363 GCF_042767895.1 Penaeus vannamei | reverse complement strand
TATTCATCTAATTTTTCCTATTCATCTTCATGATTATTATGCTCATGCTTATCATCATTATAATTTTTTATGGCTACTATGCTTGATTTCCATTTTATTGTATTTTCTCTTTCATTTGCTTCTACGTTTATGATTTTTTGTGCTTTCCCTGTTTTTTCCTTTCTTTTCTATTTTTTTTCGGAAGAAGCGATTTATTAGATGAAAAGTAAGGTAAGTTCAGTCTATTCTCTCGATTGCATAATCATATATTTCTTATCTTTTTGTATCTATATTTATATCATCAGTTAAACAATTTCTTATCTATAAGTGAGGTAAACTGAACATCTTCTATAAAATCTTTTAGACAATAACAGTAACCATCATTAAATTGTCCTGAAAATGAAGAAATCCGCCATTAAAAGACCAGAAACGTAAAACTACATTCCTCTTATACATTTTGATAATTTAGCCAATTGTTCAGGTGAGTAAACAAGCAACCTTTGGGTCTGAACGTCGGCACTGTGACCCGGAGCTGCCCCTGACCTTTAGATGCTTCTTTTAAATACACAAACGCTCGCATTTTCTCTTTTCTGTCTTCCTTTTCTTTTTCAGAATAACAAAATGTTATTTTAGCGAGACGCTCAAAAGGAAAGTTTCCTCTGATATCTCCTTTCTTCTTCTACTAAAGACTTTTTTTTCTATCTCTCTTTTTGGTCGAATTTGGTAAAAGTCTACGGACTTATCAATCCACATTTAACTACTCATTTTTTTGTAGGTGTAACCAACTTGACTGTTAGCAACCCACAACTGTGTTAGTATGGAGTTTGTTCATACGGTCTCCACTATGAACTTGCATAATCTTGTCGAAATTACTCTAAACTATTGAGAGTAAATGTAAATATGACAGCCTGTGAGAGTGGCGACATTTTCATGCTAATTTGCTTAAAATGTTATTCATAATTTCTATCCCAAGAGTAATTTCACATCAGAAACTTGGGTAATTAAGGACAAAAAGTCGAGCTGCATTTAAATCGCGTGTGACGAAACGATGATTAAAGGCATGAAAGTTTTTCCTTTTTTTTTTTTTTTGCCCGTTCCAATTTATCGTAATAAATGAGATTTGATTTCCGGCATTGAGAGCAGCGTGTCCGATCGAGTGGCTTCTGTTTAGAACAAAGCACAAATAACAAATTATCTTTTGCAGGTTGGGTGTTGAATGTAAATCAGGAAAGAGCGAGAAAACTGATTTCTATTTCATTTTCATCCGGCGAAAATATATGTGCGTAGGTATGCCAGGTGTCACTAAAGAGGATATTTCCGTAAATTTTCATTCTTTTCTCATCCCATGAATTTCATTGGATTCCGTCCCTCGGTAATGTTTACAACGTACCGAAAAATATCCGTAATGGAATAATGTCACTGATAACGCTAGCTTAAAAAAAGTACAAAATATGCAAAAATGTACAGCCTAGTCTTAAAGAGGTGAATATCGGGGATACAGAGCAACATATCTTTTCCAAAATGGGAAGATGTGAGATGCTATAGTGCTGCCATCTTTTGCCTGTATGCGTGCATCTCTCCCTTTCACTATTTTATCTACCTAGATTTTTCCCTCTTCCTCTCTTTTTCTATCTATCTGTCTATCAATCTATGTATCTAGCTTGCTGGCTGTCCATATTACTGTTTGTCTGTTTTTCTGTCTATGTATCTTGCAATCCAATGATCTTTCTATTATTTTTTTCTCTCTCTCTCTCGTTCACTCTGTTTGTCTGTATGGATCGTGCATGTGTGTATATTTGTGTTTGTGTGTGAGTGAGTGTGTGTGTGAGTAAATGTGCGCTTTGTACATGTGTTTGTGTGTGTGTATTTGTACGTATCCCAAATGAAGCGCAAAAAAAAATACATCCTTTTAAACCTTTATTTTCTTAAAGGAGGTCCTCGCGAAATTCCTCACCGCCGAGGAATTTTTGGCTTTACCTGAGCTAAGGCCGAAAGCTGCTGCAGAAATATTCCAGTCTCTCCGATATTTCAAAAGCTGTTTATCTAATGCGACAGTATTGGAGAAGCCCGGAGACGCTGAGGACGTCCAGCACGAGCTCCGAGATGCTCCGAGTTTCAAGTGTCAGCGCTTTATGGCGGAAATGATGGGGGAAGGGGAGGGAGGGGGGGAGATGGGGTTGGGAAGAGAGAGGGAAAGAGAGAGTGAGAGGACGGGAGGGGAGGGAGGGGGAGAGATGGGAGAGATGGGGTTGGGAAGAGAGAGAGAAAGAGAGAGTGAGAGAGAGGGATGGGAGGGGATATGGGGGAGAATGGGAGAGATGGGGAAGGTGGGGGAAAGAGAGAGAAAGAGAGGGAGTGGGGGGGGGGAGAGAGAGGATGGGAGAGGGGGGAGAATGGGAGGAGGGATTTGGGGAAAGGAGGGAAGGGGGAGATATGAAAGATGCAGAGGGAGAGAGAGAACAGGAGGGGGTGGGAGGTGTTGGGAGGAGGGGAGATGGAGATGGAGAGAAAGGAAGGAATG
>NC_091571.1:28108539-28111039 GCF_042767895.1 Penaeus vannamei | reverse complement strand
ACTAAGCACACAAATTCAAAAGATGGATAGAAGAGAGACGGAGAGAATAAGCAACAATGAGATTAATTAAGCACGAATTCAAAAGATGGATAGAAGAGAGACGGAGAGAATAAGCAACAATTTGATTAATTAAGCACATGAATTCGAAAGATGACTGATATAATTATAAGTGAATAGTATCCGCGGAAATCCTAGTAAGAACTGAGATGCTACAGCGGAGGAAGGCTATTCCGGATGTTGCTTATCTAATCAACTGCCAATTAGCATTATGTCTGATGTTATTATCCTTCTCATTGCAATGATGATAATGCTTGCGGATGTGATGATAACAATATTTAGTATTAATGATAATGATGATGATAATGCTTGCGGATGTGATGATAACAATATTTAGTATTAATGATAATGATGATGATAATGCTTGCGGATGTGATGATGACAATATTTAGTAATAAGGATATTAATGATGATAGTTATTGTGATAAAGATGAGGATGATTATGACAACGTTAATGATGAGAATGGTTGCGGATGTGATGATAACAATATTTAGTATTAATGATAATGATGATGATAATGCTTGCGGATGTGATGATAACAATATTTAGCAATAATGATATTAATGATGATAGTAATTGTGATAAAGATGATGATGATTATGACAACGTTAATGCTGATAATGGTTGCGCCTGTGATGATAACAATATTTAGCAATAATGATATTAATGATGATAGTTATTGTGATAAAGATGATGATGATTATGGCAACGTTAATGATGAGAATGGTTGCGCCTGTGATGATAACAATAATTAGAAATAATGATGTTATTGATGATAGTTATTGTGATAAAGATGATGATGATTATGATAACGTTAATGATAATAATGATGGTATATGGGAATGTTAATAGTATTAAGAATGATAACAAGTATTGTAGTAACAGCGATAAAAAATATTATAATAAAAATTATAATAATGATAGTCATGAAATTAATGATAATGATATCAATAACGATAATGATCACAATGAAAATTATATTAATGATGGTAATGACAATAGTAGTAATAATGATAATAACAATGATGATAATGAAAATAATTTTGATGATAATTATGATTATGATTGCAATAAAGTGATAATGATGATGATAACAATAACAATGATTTATATGATGATAATAATGATAATGATAATCATATTATTGATGATGATAATGATAATGATATAGATAGAAATGATAATCATATTCGTAATCATATCAAATGTAATAGAAATGAAAATAATCATAATAATAATGATAACAATGATAACAATAATGATATTAGATATAGTAATAATAAGAAGAAAATGATTATGGTAATGACAAGAATAATAATTTTGATAATACTACTGCTACTAATAATAATGATGATAATGGTAATAAAGATAGGAATAATAATGATAATGATAACAGTGATGATAGTTATAATAGTAATGAAATAATAATGATACTAATAATAACAATAATAATGATAATGATAATAATGATAATAATAATAATGTTAATAATGATGATGATGATAATGATAATAACAATAATAATAATAATAATAATAATAATAATAATAATAATAATAATAATAATAATAATAATAATAATAATAATAATAATAATAATAATAATAATAATAATAATAATAATAATTATTATTATTATGATAATGATAATAATGATAATGATAATAATGATGATGATAACAACAATAATAATGATGATGATATTAACAGTAATGATGACAATGATGATGATAAGGATAATGGTAATAGCATTTACAATATTAATACCAATAATGATAATGATATTCATGATGACAATGATAATAATCATAATAATGATAATACTGATAATCAAGATATTAGTAACAGTATCAACAATTTTGATTATTTCATTATCATTGTGATTAGCAGCATTGTTATTACTATTATCATTATTATTGTTATTATAACTATCATTATAACCGCTTTGATTGTAATCATTATAATTATCATTATCACCCTTATCATTATTATCATTATTATTATAATCATCATTATTATAATTTTAGTTGTCAACAGCATTATCATCATAATAATCATTGCTATTATCGTTTTTATCATCATAACTGTTATCATCTTTATCGTCATAACTATCATTATTTTTAACACTATTTTTTCATTATTAGCATTACTGTTTTCATTATTATCATTATCATTATTACTATTATTGTTCTTATCATTGCTATCATCATTATCATTACCATTTCTTCTAACTTTTATGATCATCATTATCATTTGTTTTTTGCCATCATTATTATTATCTACATTATGTTTATCATCATCATTATCATTATCATCATCCCTGTCATGATTAATGCTACTACAATTGCTCCTATTACTATCATTATTACTGTCATTATCATCATCATTTTTGTCATTATTATGATTTTTTATTATTATCATTTGTTGGTCTGTCATTATTAT
>NC_091571.1:28078539-28083539 GCF_042767895.1 Penaeus vannamei | reverse complement strand
TGGGAAGGATGGGGGAGGAGGAGGAGAGGAGGAGAGGAGGGAAGGAGGGAGTAAGAGAAGGTAATTAAAACAGCTGAGACTGTACAAACACAAGACAAAGAGGCAGCGCATGGGGATGAGAGAGCTGAAGACAGAGCAAGGAAACGCTGGATAAACAGGGCGACGGACCGACGTAACGACGAACATCCAACCATAGCGAGAATCCTTTTGATTGTTGAACAAATACGAGCTTCCTCCGCGCCTGCCTTTGCTTCCTCCTCCTCCTCCTCCTGCTCCTGCTCCTATTGTTTCTTCTTATTCTCCTTCCCTTTTCGTATTGTTTTTCTTTATTCTCCTTCTCTTGTCCTCCTCTTCATCTTCCGCCTTCTCCTCCTCCCCTACCATCATCATCTCCTCCTCCTAAACCTCCTTTTTTCTCCTCCTTGTCCTCCTTCTCTTCCTTCTTCTTCTTCAACATCTCCTTTCCGTCTCCCTCCTCCTCCTCCTGAACCTCCCCTTTCCCCTTCCTTGTCCTCCTCCTCCTCCTTTTCTTCTTCTTCCTCCTCCTTCTTTTTCCTTTCCTCCTCTTCGTCTTCCTCCTTCTTCTTCTTCTCCTCCTCCTTCTTCTTCCCCTTCTCCTCCTCCTCCTCCTCCCCCTCCCCTACCTCCTCCTCCTCCTCCCACCACCACCACCTGCTCCCACACCTCCTCCCCTCCTCCTCCCCACCACCTCCTCCTCCTCTATCTCCTCCTCCTCTATCTCCTCCTCCTCCCCCTCCCCCTCCTCCTCCTTCCCCTCCTCCTCCTACTCCTCCTTCCTCCCTTCCCCAAACAGCCCCGGGTTAAGACGCTGTGGGCGACGGCCTCGAAGCTGCACGGGAGATGCGGAGCTGCTGTACCTGCCGCCTCCCCCCCCCCCCATCAGCGTCTTGTTTACTCACCTGAAACAACGAGCAAAGCCTCACGACATAAGAGGGGAAGGGAGGAGGGGGAGGAGGAGATGGGAGAGGTAAAGGGGGCGAGAGGGGGAAGGAAGAGAGGAAAGAGGTTAAAGGGGGAAGGGAGGAGGGGGAGGAAGAGAGGGGAGAGGTAAAGGGGGAAGGGAGGAGGGGGAGGAAGAGAGGGGAGAGGTAAAGGGGGAGGGAGAGAGGGGAGAGGTAAAGTGGGAAGGGAGAAGGGGGAGGAAGAGAGGGGAGAGGTAAAGGGGGAGGGAGAGAGGGGAGAGGTAAAGGGGGAGGAAGAGAGGGAGAGGTAAAGGGGAGGGAGAGAGGGAGAGAGTAAAGGGAGAAGGAGGAGGGAGGAAGAGAGGGGAGAGGTAAAGGGGGAAGGAGGAGGGGGAGGAAGAGAGGGGAGAGGTAAAGGGGGAAGGAGGAGGGGGAGGAGAGAGGGGAGAGGTAAAGGGGGAAGGAAGAGAGGGGAGAGGTAAAGGAGGAGGGAGAGGGGGGAGGTAAAGGGGGTGGGAAGAGAGGGGAAGGGAGGAGGGGGAAGGAAGAGAGGGGAAGGGAGGAGGGGAAGGGAGGAGAATAGGGAGCGAGAGGGAGAAGGAATAGGGGCGAGAGGGGAAGGGGGAAGAGAGGAGAACAGGGGGCGAGAGGGGGGAAGGAAAAGAGGGGTGAGGTAAAGGGGGAGAGGGGAAGGGAGGAGGGGGGAAGAGAGGAAGAGGTAAAGGGTGAGAGGGGGAAGGGAGGAGGGGGAGGAAGAGAGGGGGAAGGAGGAGAGGGAAGGAAGAGATGGGAGAGGTAAAGGGGAAGGAGAGGAGGGAGGGAGAGGTAAAGGGGGGAGGGGGCATTGAGGAACGTGGAGGGAGACAGAAGTAGGAGGAGGAGGACGAAGGGTAGGGAGATGCAGGAATAGGAGGGGGGGGGGGGGAGATGGAGGGACAAGGGGGGGGGGGGGGGAGAAACAAGGGGTGGGAGATGGAACAGGGGGGGGGAGGCGGAAATTGAAGGGGGGGGGGCATGGAGAAACAGGGAGTGGGAGGGCGTAGGAACAGGGAGTGGGGAGATGGAAGTACAGGGGGTGGGGTGGAGGACCAGGGGTGGGGGGAGGCGGAGGAAGAGGGGTGGGGGGGGGGGTGGAAGACCGAGGGGAGGGAGAGGAAGAGGGGTGGGGAGATGGAAGAGCAGGTGGGGAGATGGAAGTACAGGGGTGGGAGGCGGAGGAAGAGGGGGTGGGGTGATGGAAGAGCAGGTGGGGGGGGGGAGGAATAGGAGGTGGGGAGGCGGAGGAGGAGGGGGCACGGGGCCGCACAACGTCTTTGAAGCAGTTCCTCGGGCCGCTGCTGTGTTTGTAATTGAAATATTTATTGTTACCTTTTACCGCCGATGTGGCTCTTTCTCCTCTCCTCCTGCCCTTACTCCTCCTCCTCCTCTTCCTCTTCCACCTCCTCCCCCCCCCCCCTTTCGTTTCTGTTCGCCGGCTCGGCCACTGTCTTCCCTCGCTCCTCTCCCTTTGTTATCTTTATTCTATTCTTCCTCTTCACTTCCCCCCTCCCCCTCCCCCTCCTTCCCTCCCTCTCCTCTTGCCCTTTGTTTTTGACTACCACAACCATTTTCATTTTTGTGTTTCATTTTTACTTTTACTTTTATTTCTACTTTTTACTGATATCGTTTTAATTATCATCATTACTGTTGTTATTATTATTATTATTACTTTTATTATAATCATGATCATTACTATCATTATTACTATAATTATTACCATTCTTATCATCATCCTCATCATTACTATGTTGTTGTTGTTGTTTTTTGTTATTCTTGTCATTATCATCGTTGTTGTTGTTGTTTTTGCTGCTGCTGTTGTTATAATGATGATGACAAAAATGATAATGAAAATGATGATAATAATAATTATTATCATTGGTATCATTATTAGCATTGCCATCATTATTATCATTACTGTTATTATAATCATGATTATTATTATCATCATTACTATAATTATTACCATTTTTATCATCATCATCATTACTAGGTTTATTTGTTTGTTTTTCTTTTGTTATTCTTGTCATTATCATTGCTGCTGTTGTTGTTTTTGCAGTTGCTGTTGTTATAATCATGATGACAAAAATGATAATAAAAATGATGATAGTAATAATTATCATTGGTACTATTATTAGCATTAGCACCATTATCATTATTACTATTATTATTTTCATTATCATTATTATCATTGTTACTATAATTATTACCATTCCTATTATCATCAATATTTTGATTATTATTATCATTATCAACATTAATAGTAGTAGAAGTAGTAATAGCTGTATTATTGTTCTCATTATCATCAATCTCATTATAATTCTTACTATCACTATTATTACTTTCATTTATAGTATCATCATTATCATAATTACTATTGTTATTGTCAATATTATTATTGTTATTATTATCATTATTATTACTGTTATTATTACCATTATCATTAGTAGTAGTAGTAGTAGTAGTAGTAGTATCATTATCATTATCATCAATATTATCAACATTATCAATATTATCATCATTATTATGATAAAAGTGATGATGATAATAATCCTCATTCTTGAAGTCATTATTACCATTATCATTATTATCATTATTACCATTATCATCATTACCATTATCATTATGTCTATTGTTATCTTTATCATTATGTCTATTGATATCATTATCATTATTGTTACTATTATCATTATCACTGTTGCTATTATTATTACTATTATCAATATCATTATCATTATCGTTTTGTTCTAGTTATTGCTTTTGTCATTTCTATTACTTTGTTTTTGTTATTTTTATTATTATTATTATTATTATTATCATTACCATCGTAAATTTATTTCTTATGATTATTATCATCTTTATTTCTAATCATTATCACTATCATCATTTTTATATCGTCATTGTTATCATCCTTATCATGATCATCATGATTATTATTGTTACTTTATCATTATTGTTATGATTACTATAATTATCATCATCAATGATATTATCATTCTTATTTTTTGTTTTATTATTATTATTATCATTATTATTATTATTATTATTATTATTATTATTATTGTTATTATTATCATTATTATTATGATTACTATCATTATCATTATCAATAATATTATTATTTTTATTTTTAGTTTTATCATTATAATTATTATTATTACTATTATTATTATTATTATTATTATTATTATCATTATTATTATTATTATTATTATTATTATTATTATTATCATTATTATTATCATTACTGTTATTATTATTATTATTATTATTATTATCATTATTATTATCATTATCATAATTACCATTATTATCATTATTATTATTATCATTGTTATTATCATTATTATTATTATTATTATTATTATTATCATTATTATTATTATTATTATTATTATTATTATTATTATTATTATTATTATTATTATTATTATTATTATTATTATTATTATTATTATTATTATTATCATTATTATTATCATCATCATTATTATCATTACTATTACTATCATTTTTATCATTATTATCATCATCATTATCATTACTATTACTATCATTTTTATCATTATCATAATCATTGCTATTATAATTGTTACTATTATTGCTATTGTCATTATCATTATTATTATTGTTATCTTACCATTACCATTGTTATCATTATCATTATAATTTTTATTGTCATTGTTTTTATAATAACTATTTTACTATTATTTCTACTACTATGATAACAAGAGCAATAATGATAATAATAATTATTATTATTGCTATTATTTTTTTATTATTATCATTATCAGTATTAGTATTATTACTGATGATAATACCATTGTTATCATTATCATTATTAGTCCTATCATTATAACATAATAATATCTTTATCATCATTATTGTTATCATTATTACTATCAATATTGTTATTATCGTCAGCATTATTCCCATTACTGTCATTACTACTATTGTTATTATGATATTATTATTATCATTGTTATTATTATTATTATTATTATCATTATTATTATCATGGTTATTACTACTACTACTACT
>NC_091571.1:28061039-28066039 GCF_042767895.1 Penaeus vannamei | reverse complement strand
CAGCGTAAGTTACGGCCGCTCGCTGTAATACTACGATTCTGTTCGGTTCGCACCCGATTTAGATCATCCTTTACTCTGGTGTATGGAAGGTTGGTATGGCGTATGGTACGGCATTTCTTTGTCTTTTACATTTATCGCTTTCGTCTCATTCGTTCCCTACTTCGCTTCGTCTATTTGGCCGTATTCGAACATACAGATGCAAACATAACGAGAAATATTTATATTCAAAGTCGCATACAAGCATGCATTTTTTCTCTCTCTCTCTCTCTCTCTCTCTCTCTCTCTCTCTCTCTCTCTATCTATCTATCTATCTATCTATCTATCTATCTATCTATCTATCTATCTATCTCCCTCTCTCTCTCTCTACACACACACACACACACACACACACACACACACACATCCACCCACACACACACACACACACACACACACACACACACACACACATGCACATAGACTCACGCGAATGCATTTGCACACAGGCAACACTCCAACCCACACACATACAAGCCTCCCCCAACACTACCACCCCACAAACACCCTTTCCCACAGTCACACACAGGCAATATCCCCCACCCAGTACACATGTACTCACAACACCCCCTCTGACCCGCCATCCCCACCCCTTCTTAACCCCCACCACTTTTCATAACATATCTACGTCTCAAGCCAACCCCCACCCCCACCCCCTCTCAACCAACCGCATCCCCTTTTCAAACCCACCCTCTCACCACTCCCGCTCCAACAAACCCTCCCCTCTCATCCCCATCCCCACCCTCTCAATTCCCCACCCCCACCCTCTCTCAATCTCTTAACCCCACCCCTTCTCAACCCCCACCCCACCCCCTCTCAACCACCAACCCTACCCCTTCTCAACCCCCTCCCCTCTCAACCCCCAATCTCTTCTCAACCCCCACCTCCTCTCAACCCCCACCCCCATCCCTCCCACCCCCTCCCCGCGTACCCGCTTCCCAGGCCGACCAATCCATCGGACATCGAAGGAAAAAGAAAGTTATTCCACATACTTCGGCAACAGTGACCCCGAGACTTGCTGACGTTGTGTTCGCCATGTTAGACGCTGTTTCCCCGCCGACCCTGCCTCTGTTTGCCGGCAATTCACGGGACAAGTTCTTCCTTTGCAGTCGGCTGTGTTCGGATGTCGAAATGTTTCGGACAGGCAATCTATTTTTTTTTTCTTTTTTTGGTCCTTTTGTTTTTGTAACTGCAGGATTTATTTTGGCGATGGGAGTGGAAAGACGTTCTTTAAATCTGATAAGGAAGGGTGCTTGGTAAGGCTTGTGTCAGATTAGATATATATCTATGGATTGCGAATATGATTTGTTCTTATGTCTCTCTTTTTCTCATATAACCCCCCCCCCCCCTTCAAAAAAAAAAAATCTTATTGCAAGTAAATTGTGACTCGCATCCATTACCCACAGCTGTCCATCGCATTACCAACTAAAACATAGTTAATTGCGACTGCTTGGGGTTTTGTGATTGGTCCGCGGGCAATCGTCGTGTGTCCCCATTGGTCAGTTACCTGATGACGTCACTTTTCTGAGAGCGAAAACCCTGATGTGGGAAAAGCGCGTAGGTGTGTGTCTCTCTGTATCGCGCGAGACTGATGTGTTCTGTGTCTTTTGGAGATGAGTTTGTGATTCAGGGCTTGTGTATGTATGTCATGTTTCAGTATGTCTGGTCGGAAGCATGTGTGTGTGTGAGAGAGAGAGAGGGGGGGGGAGGGAGAGAGAGAGAGAGACAGACAGACAGCCACACAAACAGAATGAGAGAGAAAGAGAGAGAGACAGACAGGCAGAGACAGACAGAGAGAGAGAGAGAAAGAGAGACAGACAGACAAACAGAAAAAGAGAGAAAGGGACAGACAGATAGACAGACACAGACAGAGACAGACAGAGAGAGCGAGAGAGAGAACTTCATTACGTGGGCGTTGTGTATGTCCATCTCCGTATGATTACATACACGTCAACACACGTACACACGGCCAACACAGACACACACACACACACACACACACACACGTTTCCTCACAGGATTTAACGTCATTTTCCCATGTCCTGCGTGATCACATCTGCCATATTTATCCAATTTATTTCCAATAAGAACAACACGGCGGAGGGACAGACGGAGGTCATCCCGCCTTTGGAAATTCGCTCCCAAAAATCTCCTCTCAGATTTCTTTTCTTTCTCTCTCTCTCTCTCTCTCTCTCTCTCTCTCTCTCTCTCTCTCTCTCTCTCTCTCTCTCTCTCGCTCTCTCTCTCTCTCTCTCTCTCTCTCTCTCTCTCTCTCTCTCTCTCTCTCTCTCTCTCTCTCTCTCTCTCTCTCTCTCTCTCTCTCTCTCTCTCTCTCTCTCTCTCTCTCTCTCGCTATCTCTCTCGCTATCTCTCTTTCTATTTCTCTCTCTCTCTCTCTCTCTCTCTCTCTCTCTCTCTCTCTCTCTCTCTCTCTCTCTCTCTCTCTCTCTCTCTCTCTCTCTCTCTCTCTCTTTCTCTCTCTCTCTCTTCGAAGAATGGGACATGGGGAGCGGTACTACAGGAGGGAGGGGAGGGTAATCAAGGGACTGAGGTAAGGGACTGAGAGGGGGTATGAGGATGGGGTAAGGGTGGGGAGGGGAGGTTAAGGGTGGAGGTGGGGGTAAGGAAAGGAACAGGGTAAGAGCAGGGGGGGAGGGGGGAGAGGGAAGGGAACAGGATGGGGGAGGATGAAGCAGGGAGGAAGAGGGAGGAGGAAGGGGTAGACTAAGGACGGAGGAACAGGGAGGAGGAGGAGGAGGGGGTAGACTCAGGACGGAGGAACAGGGAAGGAGGAGGAGGAGGAGGGGATAGACTAAGGACGGAGGAACGGGGAGGGATGAGGGAAGGGGGAGGGGGAGGGGGAGGGAGGGGATAGGAGGAGGAATTCCTTTAGAGATCCCTAAACTTCATTTTCGTCATTGGGAGTCTTCTGAAAAGCTCTCATTAGGGGGATAAAGCCGCGAGTTGTTCCAAGTCCGAATTCAATTTCCTCGGCTCGGCTCAGCGACGACGAGGAGGAGGAGGAGAAGGAAGGAGGAGGAGGAGGAAAAGGAGGAAGGAAGGAGGGAATGAGGAAGGAAGGAGGAAGGAAGTGGAGCAGAAGGAGGTAGGAGGAGGAGGAGGACAAGGAGGAAATGAGGAAGGAAGTGGGGAGGAAGTGGAGCAGAAGGAGGTAGGAGGAGGAGGAAGGAAGGAGGAAATGAGGAAGGAAGTGGGAGAGGAGGTGGAGGAGAAGGAGGAATGAAGGAAGGAGGAGGAGGAGAAGGAGGAAATGAGGAAGGAAGGAGGGAGGAAGTGGAGCAGAAGGAGGTAGGAGGAGGAGGAAAAGGAGGAAGAAAGGAGGAAATGAGGAAGGAAGTGGGAGAGGAGGTGGAGGAGAAGGAGGAATGAAGGAAGGAGGAGGAGGAGGAAAAGGAGGAAGGAAGGAAGGAGGGAGGAAGTGGAGCAGAAGGAGGTAGGAGGAGGAGGAAAAGGAGGAAGAAAGGAGGAAATGAGGAAGGAAGGAGGGGAGAAAGTGGAGCAGAAGGAGGGTAGGAGGGAGGAAAAGGAAGGAAAATGAGGAAAAAGTGGGGGGAGGAGGTGGAGGAAAAGGAGGAAGGAAGGAGCGAGGAGGAGGAGTAAGAAGGTGAGAGAGGAAGAGGTAGGAAGGAAGGGAAGAAGGAGGAGGAATAATTAAGGAAGAAGGAGGAGGAGAGGGAAGGAAAAAGGAGGAGGAGGTAGGAAGGAAGGTTGAAGAGGAGAAAGAGAGGAAGGAGAAGGAGAAAGAAAGAGATACAGAGAGAATGAAGGAAGGAGGAAGAAGGTGGAAGGGGAAAGAGAATATGAACGAGGGAGAGACAAAAGGAAGGGAAGAGAAGGAGGTAGGGAACAGAAGAAGGAAAGACTATAGGCAAAGAGAGAAGGAAAAAGGAAAATAGGAAGAGGAGGAGAGGAAACTCAAGAAAAAAAAGAACAAGAAGAAAGAAGGTAAAGGAAGAAAGAGGATAACGTAAACGAAGAAAAATAAGTGAGAAAAAGAAACAGGAAGAGGAAGAGGAAGAAAGAAGGAATGAGCGAAAGCAAACAGGAAGAAAGGAGGATAAAAAAGAGGGGAAAGAAAGTCAGGAGGGAGTAAGAAACAGAATGAGAAATGAGAAACAGGGAGAGAAAGAAAAGAAAAAAAAACGAACAGACAAAAGAAGAACGACAGGAGGAAAAGAAGAAAAGAAGAATACAAAAAAACACAGCTTCTTCAATCACATCTTGAGAAAATAGAAGCTTGAGCTGTTTCGAAGAGACGCCAGTGCGCATGCGTCGAGGGCTGGTCGGGGTGGGGGTGGGGGGTGGGGTGGGAAGACAGGGATGGGGGGTGGGAAGACGGGGGTGGGGGTGGGAAGACGGGGGTGGTAAAGACGGGGGGGGTGGGAAGAAGGGGTGGGGTGGGAAGACGGGGGTGGGGGTGGGAAGAAGGGGTGGGGGTGGGAAGACGGGGTGGGGGTGGGAAGACAAGGATGGGGGTGGGGGGCGGGGTGGGGTGGGGGGAAGAAGACGGGGGGGTGGGAAGACGTAGGTGGGGAGGTGTGAAGAAAGGGGTGGGGGGGGAAGACGGGGGTGGGGTGGGAAAAGACAGGGAGTGGGGGTGGGAAGACGGGGGGGGGGGGTGGGAAGACGGGGTGGGGGTGGGGAAGACGGGGGTGGGGGGTGGGAAGACGGGGGTGGGGGGGAAGACGGGGTGGGGGTGGGAAGACGGGGTGGGGGTGGGAAGACGGGGTGGGGGTGGGAGAAGACGGTGGTGGGGGGTGGGAAGACGGGGGTGGGGGTGGGAAGACGGGGTGGGGGTGGGAGGGGGTGGGGGGAGGAAGACGGGGGTGGGGGGTGGGAAGATGGGGTGGGGGTGGGGGGTGGGAAGACGGGGGTGGGGGATGGGAAGACGGGGTGGGGGTGGGAAGACAGGGGTGGGGGGTGGGGAAGACAGGGATGGGAGG
>NC_091571.1:28031039-28036039 GCF_042767895.1 Penaeus vannamei | reverse complement strand
TCATCATCATTATTATCATAATCAATACTATCATTATTATTGTTGTTGTGTTCTTGTTGTTCCAATTATCATTGTTATTGATATCAGTACCATTATTATCATTATTTTTATCCTTATCATCATTGACATTATTAGTATTATCATTATCATTATTATCATTATCATCATTATTATTATCATTATTATTATAATTATTATTATTATTATTATTATTATTATTATCATTACTATTATTATTAGTGTCATTATTATTATCATTATCATTATTGTTATCGTTATTATTATTATTTCTATTATTATTATTATTATTTTTATCATTATCATCATCAATATCATTATTAGCAGTTTCATTATTAGTATTAGTATTATCATCATAATCATTGATATTATTTTCCTTATTATTATCATCATAATTATTGTTATTATTATTATTATTATTATTATTATTATTATTATTATTGTTATTATTATCATTATTGTTATCATTATTATTATCATTATTATCATTATCATCATTATCATTACTATTATCACTATCAATATCATTATCATTATTAGTAATGTTCTTCTTATCATTATTACCATTATTATTATTATCATTATTATTTACAATGATTATTATTATCCTTATCATTATTCTTATCATTATTGTTATCATTATCGTTGTCATTATTACTGCTATCATTATTTTACTGTTGATGTTAGTATTGTTAGTGCTCTAATCATTGTTATTGTTATCATCATTATTTCCATTATAGTTATCATTGGTAGTAGCAGTAATAGTATTGTCACTTTGATTACCATTATCATCATTATTTGTGATAGTAACTTAGTAGTACTAGTAGTAGAATTAATGGTAATAGTTTAGTAGTAGTATAATTTTAATCATTCCATAATCATTATTAATGTTTACGTTATCATAACCACAATCATTACTGCCACTATCATTATTAGTGCTATTGATTATCATCTTCGCTCTTGTTATCATTGTTGTTATTACTGTTATTGTTGTTATCAGTATTGTTACTAGTATCATTAGTATTAGTATTTCTACTATTGCTGTTACTATCTTTACTATCATTATCATCACTATAATTATCATTATTATCATCATTATTACCATTATCATTATTATCATTATCACCATCATCACAATCATCATCATCATCATTATTATTATATTTGTTTTTGTTTTTGTTGTTATTATCATTATCTTCGTTATCATTATTGTTGATATCATTATTATCATTATGATTATCATTATTATCATTATTATCACTATCATTATTAACATTATCATTATTGCTCTTATTGTCATTACTATCATTATCATCATTATCCATATCAATATCATTGTAGTTATTAGCTGTAGTAGTAGTAATAGTATCATTTTAATTGGATAGGAGGAGGAAGTAAAATATTAAATTGAAGCAAGAAATAAACAAAATATAGTTACTGATGCCACAGAACACACAAGAAAAATATTTACATTTATAGACTTCAGTTGCGTCGTCACATTGCAGACAGTATTGCGAGGACAGGTTGAAGACGGAAGATTTGGACGAGTAGACGAAGAGAAAAATTAACATATATCAATTAGTGATAAGGAGGAGGCGAAGGATGAAGCGGATGACGAGGAGAGAGAGAAAAAAGGAGAAGGGAAGAATACATGGTTTATGAAGAGGTAGCGGAAGATAGAGAAACGAGGAAGAGAGAGATAATAATAATAATGATAAGAGATAAAAGATAATGATAATGGTAACACTAATGATATTAATGATAATAATGATAATGATAATAATAGTAATCATATTATATAAAAATGATATCGCGTATCTAACACCGTCCTCAAAACTGATACCTCAGCCTCCTCCCCCACCATGGTCATCCACCTCCTTTCCCCCTCCCATAGAATCACCAACAACCCCCCCCCCCCACCTCCCAACCTCCCTTAAACCTCGCCCTTCTCCCTTAACCCTTATCCTCGCTTGACCTTCTCACCTAGAACTCCCCCCATCCCCCTTCCAGCCCCACAACCCCCCCCCCTCCTTCTCCCATAGCCCCCTCCCCTTGATCACCCTTCTCCCATAGCCTTCCTCTCACCCCCCCCCCCCTAATCCACCCATCTCCCATAGACTTTCCCCATCCCCCTTCCACCTCCATTAAGCCCCCTTCTCCCACAACCCTCCCACCCCTTAATCCCGCCCCCCCCCCCCGTTTCTCCCAAAGCCCCCCTCCCTCCGAATAACCCTTCCCCCATCCCCTTCCACCTACCACCCCCTCTCCCTAGACCTCCCCATCCCCTAATCCCTTCTCCCTAGATCTCCCCCTACCACCCTACCACCCTTCCCCCTAGACTTCCCCCTAACCCCACTCCCCTTTTCTCCCACACACACACACCCCAATCCCCCTCTCTCTTAATCACCCTTTCCCCTAGACCTCCTCCCAGCTCTCGCCCCTTCCCCCCCACCACCACACTCCCTCCCTCTTAATCACCCTTCCCCTAGACCTCCCCCCCTATCCTCGCCCTTTCCCCCCCTCACACACCCCTCCCTTTTAATCACCCTTTCCCCTAGACCTCCCCACCCCTACCCCCCTTCCCCTATCCCCCCTTTCTCCTTCCCACTTCCCCTAACCACCCCTTTCTCCCCCCCATACACCCCTCCCTTTCCTTTCACCCTTTCCCCTAAATCTTCCCCCTAACCCCCACCCCCTTTTCTCCCCTCCACACCCTTCACCCTCTTAATCACCCTTTCCCCTAACCCCCCTTTCCTCCCACATCCCCTTCCCTCTTAATGACCCTTTCCCCCTAGACCTCCCCCCTACCCCCTACCCCTAGGCCTTCCCCCTAACCCCCCTTTCCTCCCCCCCACATCCCCCTCCCTCTTAATCACCCTTTCCCCTAGACCTCTCCTTTCCCCCCACACACCCCTCCCTCTTAATAAGCCTTTCCCCCTAAACCTCTCCCAAGCCTTCAGGCTAGTACAGTGGTAACGTGTCGGCCTCTCATCCGAGGGGTCGGCGGTTCGCGCCCCGCCCAGGCGCGAGAAGTTGCAATTGTCGCCCGGAGGTTACTGCTGTGGCTGGGCACCACGGTGGGTAAGGACTAAGCTCTGTCGCGTCAGCACTCACTGACACACGTTGATCGAGTCGACATTAGTCGGCACAGGCCGGGCTCCCCCATAGCCCGGGCGAGGCTCAGCTTCGCATATCGGACTTATCCTTATGACTTATAACCTCTCCCATCTCCCTCCCACCTCCCCTACCCCCTACCACTAGACCTCCCCCCTAACCCCCTCTTCTCCCCCTCCCTCTTAATCACCCTTTCTCCTTGACCTCCCCACCCTTCACCCCCATCCCCCTATATCTCCCCCATCCCTATTCCATCACCCCTCCTCCTAGACCTTCCCCTCACCCCCTATCCCTCTACCCTCCATCCTCATCCCACATCCCCAACCCCCCCCCCCCCGCCCATTTTCACCCCCACACCCCGCCCTCCTCTCTTAATCACCCTTCCCCCCCCCCCCCGACCGAAGGAAAAAAGGGAAGACAGTGTGTGTCGGGATCGAATAAACGGGAGTAGATCCTGGAAACTTTCCCGACCGATCACGTTCATCTGAGGAGGAATTTTGCAACAAAGTCCTCCTTTCATGGAGTTTCATTAAAAGTTTCGTCTTTCTAATTTCACAGAACGTTGCCTCGGAAATGAGCTACAAGAGCTTACCGAACGGAGGAAGAAGAAGGAGGAGAAGAAGAAGGAGGTAGGAGGAGGTAGGAGGAGGAGGAAGAGGAGAAGGATGAGAAGGATATGCAGCTGGTGACGAAGACGGAGATGCTGATGGATGGAGATTTATTAAGAAGGTGGAGGTGGAGGAGAAGAACGAGGAGAAACAGGAGGAATAGGGAAAGAAGGATGGAAAAAGAAGGAAAAGGGAAATATGGAAGGAATTGGGAATATGTGAGAAGAGGAATCAGTTTAAAGGAATAGTAGATGGCAGAAAAAGAAAATATAGAATGGAAAGGTATTACAATAAAAAGAGAGAGGGAGTGGAAGAGAGAGAGAGATTGAGTGAGTGAGAAAGACAGAGAGAGAGAGAGAGAGAGAGAGAGAGTGAAAAAGAAAGAGAGAGAGAGAGAGATTGAGTGAGTAAGAAAGAAAGAGAGAGAGAGAGAGTGAGAAAGAAAGAGAGAGAGAGAGTGAGAAAGAAAGAGAGAGAGAGATTGAGTGAGTGAGAAAGAGAGAGAGAGAGAGACTGAGTGAGAGAGAAAGAAGAGAGAGAAAAGAAAAGAAATACAAGAAATGCAAAAAATAGCACACCTAACCATCAATAAAGATTATAAAGCAAGCAAGATCATATTAGAGAAAGAAATGTAACAATATAAGATTTATAAGGATTTTTTTATCAATTCATACAGATGATAAGGAATTACATCCATTTCTTTTTTAGAGATGATATTGCGCTTGACAGATTGGTAATAAATAATGACAGATGACAGATTGGTGATGATTGATGACAGGTTGACAGGTGAGGGCTGATAATTACTTGATAATTACCAGGTTAGCGAGGATAATCATTTGAAATATATTGGTGTTAAATGGCCATGCTGCATTCAGCCAGTTATCATTTTCGCCATGTTGAATAAAAGGAAAAGATGAATGCATGTTACATTAATTAAAATAGTAAATAAAAAGTTTAAATGGAATGGACTTGACATAGATTAAGAAAAGCGAAAAAATACGAACGCAGATTTACTAGACCAAAATCAACTATTCAAGGGAAAGTTAATTTAAAGAACAATTAAGAGATGCTCGTTAGGAATATATATATATATATATATATATATATATATATATATATATATATATATATATATATATATATATATATATATATATATATATATATATATATACATATATGTGTGTGTGTGTGTGTGTGTGTGTGTGTGTGTGTGTGTGTGTGTGTGTGTGTGTGTTTGTGTGTGTGTGTGTGTGTGTA
>NC_091571.1:28008539-28016039 GCF_042767895.1 Penaeus vannamei | reverse complement strand
TTGGTGGCGGCGGCGGAAGCGGTGGCGCTGCGGGCTGTGGCTGTGGTTGTGGCGTTGCTTCTGGGGGGGTATTTGTGGATATTGTTTTTGTTTTAAATTTATATATATATATATATATATATATATATATATATATATATATATATATATATATATATATATATATATATATATATATATATATATATATTCAATATATATATATATATATATATATATATATATATATATATATATGTGTGTGTGTGTGTGTGTGTGTGTGTGTGTGTGTGTGTGTGTGTGTGTGTGTGTGTGTGTGTGTGTGTGTGTATGCGTTATATGTAAATGATTGTAATTTCTTTCTTTTTCTTTTTCTTTATATTTCTTCTTCTGCTTCTTCTTTTCAGTTATTTATGCATTATCTAACTTTATCTACCCATTTGATTGTTTGCACTATCAGATGTTGAAATAGTATTATCTCATCTTTCCGAGTAACTACGCACCTGATACTAGCCATATTTTCTATCTGTCTATCTACCTGTTTATATGTCTATCTATCAATCTATCCATCTACCTATCTATCTCTCTATTTACCTATCTATCCATCTATCTATCTCCCTCTAACCCCTGAACCCCCTTCCCTCCCTTCCTGCCCCTTTCCTCACCATCTTCCCCGTCCCCACACCCCCTTCTTCCCCTCTCCCTCTTCCCCTCATCCCCTCTCCCCTTTCCTCTGCCACCCCCCTATCCCCCCTTCCCTTAACCCCTCCTTCTCCTCCTTTCCCCCACGCCCCTTCTCCCTCCTCCCCTATCCCCTCACATCCCTTCTCCTCCCTCCTCCTTCCCTTTTCCCTCACAACCCCCTCTCCCCCTCCACTCATCCCTTCTCCCCTTCCCCTCACGCCCTTTCTCCCTCCCATCACACCCTTCTCTCTCCCTCCCTCCCCCATCCCCTCACACCTTCTCCTCCTCCCCCATCCCTCACCCCTTCTCTCCTCCCTCACACCCTTCTCTCCCCTCCCTCACACCCCTTCTCCCCCTCCCTCCCCTCCCTTCACACCCCTTCTCTCCTCCTTCCCCCTCCCTTCCCTTCACACCCCTTCTCCTCCCTCCCTTCCCTCACACCCTTCTTCTCCTCCTTCCCCTCCCCTCTCCTCAACCCCTTCCCCCTCAAACCCCTTCCCCTCACACCCTCCTCAAACCCCCTTCCCCTCAAACCCCCTTCCCCCTCACACCCCTCCCTCAAACCCCTTCCCCTCAAACCCCAACCCCCTCACACCCTCCCCTCAAACCCCCTTCCCCTCAAACCCCCTTCCCCTCACACCCCCTCCCCTCAAACCCCCTTCCCCCTCAAACCCTTCCCTCACACCCCTCCCTCAAACCCCTTCCCCTCAAACCCCCTTCCCCCTCACACCCCTCCCCTCAAACCCCCTTCCCTCAAACCTCTTCCTTCCTCTTCCCCTTCCCCTTCTCCTCCCCTCAACCCCCCCGTCCCTCAGCCTCCTCTGACCAATATTTATGAGACGTCCAGGTCCAGCGTCTGCCTAAACTGGCATCCGGGCTTCATCAGGGCCGGAAGTCCCGACGGTGCAGCGGCCGAGGAGGAAGGGAGGGAACGAATGGAGGGGGAGCGGAGAGAGGAAGAGGGAAGGGGGGAGGAGGGAGAAGAAGAAGGAGGAAGGGAGGGAACGAATGGAGGGGGAGCGGAGAGAGGAAGAGGGAACGGAGGAGGAGGGAGAAGCAGAAGGAGGAAGCGAGAGAACCAATGGAGGGGAGCGGAGAGAGGAAGAGGAAAGGGCGGAAGAGGGAGAAGAAGAAGGAGGAAGGGAGGGAACGAATGGAGGGGGAGCGGAGAGAGGAAGAGGGAAGGAGGGAGAAGAAGAAGGAGGAGGGTGTAGGAGGATGGAGGAGGAAGGGAGGGAACGAATGGAGGGGGAGCGGAGAGAGGAAGAGGGAAGGGGGAGGAGGGAGAAGAAGAAGGAGGAAGGGGAGGGAACGAATGGAGGGGAGCGGAGAGAGGAAGAGGAAGGGGGAGGAGGGAGAAGAAGAAGGAGGAAGGGATGGGAACGAATGGAGGGGGAGCAGAGAGAGGAAGAGGGAAGGGAGGAGGAGGGAGAAGAAGAAGGAGGAAGGAGGAACGAATGGAGGGAGCGGAGAGAGGAAGAGGAAAAGGGCGGAAGAGGGAGAAGAAGAAGGAGGAAGGGAGAGAACGAATGGAGGGGGAGCGGAGAGAGGAAGAGGGAAGGGGGAGAAGAAGAAGGAGAGGTGTAGGAGGATGGAGGAGGAAGGGATGGGAACGAATGGAGGGGGAGCGGAGAGAGGAAGAGGGAAGGGGGGAGGAGGGAGAAGAGGAAGGGGGAAGGGAGGGAAGGAAGGGAGGGGGAGGGGAGAGAGGAAGAGGGAAGGGGGGAGGAGGGAGAAGAAGAAGGAGGAAGGGATGGGAACGAATGGAGGGGGAGCGGAGAGAGGAAGAGGGAAGGGAGGAGGAGGGAGAAGAAGGAGAAGGGAGGAGGAAGGGAGGGAACGAATGGAGGGGGAGCAGAGAGAGGAAGAGGGAAGGAGGGAGGAGGGAGAAGAAGGAGAAAGGGAGGGAACGAATGGAGGGGGAGTGGAAGAGAGGAAGAGGGAATGGGAGGACGAGGGGGTAGGAGGATGGAGGAGGAAGGGAGGGAACGAATGGAGGGGGAGCGGAGAGAGGAAGAGGAAAGGGTGGAGAAGGGAGAAGAAGGAGGAAGGGAGGGAACGAATGGAGGGGGAGCGAAGAGAGGAAGAGGGAAGGGGGGAGGAGGGAGAAGAAGGAGAAGGGTGGAGGAAGGAGGAGAAAGGGAAGGAACGAATGGAGGGGGAGCAGAGAGAGGAAGAGGGAAGGGAGGAGGAGGGAGAAGAAGAAGGAGGAAGGAGAGGAACGAATGGAGGAACGAATGGAGGAGGGAGAGAAGAGAGGAAGAGGGAAGGGGAGGAGGGAGAAGAAGAAGGAGGAAGGGAGGAACGAATGGAGGGAACGAATGGAGGGGAGCGAAGAGGAAGAGGGAATGGGGACGAGGGGGTAGGAGGATGGAGGAGGAAGGGAGGGAACGAATGGAGGGGGAGCGGAGAGAGGAAGAGGGAAGGGGGAGGAGGGAGAAGAAGAAGGAGGAAGGGATGGGAACGAATGGAGGGGGAGCGGAGAGAGGAAGAGGAAGGGGGAGGAGGGAGAAGAAGAAGGAGGAGGGTGTAGGAGGGAGGAGGAAGGAGGGAACGAATGGAGGGGGAGCGGAGGAAGAGGGAAGGGAGGAGGAGGGGAAGAAGAAGGAGGAAGGGATGGGAACGAATGGAGGGAGCGGAGAGAGGAAGAGGGAAGGGGGAGGAGGGAGAAGAAGGAGAAAGGGGTAGGAGGAAGGGATGGGAACGAATGGAGGGGGAGCGGAGAGAGGAAGAGGGAAGGGGGAGGAGGGAGAAGAAGAAGGAGGAGGGTGTAGGAGGGAGGAGGAAGGGAGGGAACGAATGGAGGGGGAGCGGAGGAAGAGGGAAGGGAGGAGGAGGGGGAAGAAGAAGGAGGAGATTGTGTAGGAGGATGGAGGAGGAAGGGAGGGAACGAATGGAGGGGAGCGAAGAGAGGAAGAGGGAAGGGGGAGGAGGGAGAAGAAGAAGGAGGGAGGGTGTAGGAGGGAGGAGGAAGGGAGGAACGAATGGAGGGGGAGCGAAGAGAGGAAGAGGGAAGGGGGAGGAGGGAGAAGAAGAAGGAGGAGGGTGTAGGAGGGAGGAGGAAGGGAGGGAACGAATGGAGGGGGAGCGGAGGAAGAGGGGAAGGGAGGAGGAGGGGGAAGAAGAAGGAGGAAGGGATGGGAACGAATGGAGGGGGAGCGGAGAGAGGAAGAGGGAAGGGGGAGGAGGGAGAAGAAAGAAGGAGGAGGGTGTAGGAGGGGGAGGAAGGGAGGGAACGAATGGAGGGGGAGCGGAGGAAGAGGGGAAGGAGGAGGAGGGGGAAGAAGAAGGAGGAAGGGATGGGAACGAATGGAGGGGGAGCGGAGAGAGGAAGAGGGAAGGGGGAGGAGGGAGAAGAAGAAGGAAGGAGGGAAGGTAGGAGGGATGGAGGAGGAAGGGAGGGAACGAATGGAGGGGAGCGAAGAGAGGAAGAGGGAAGGGGGGAGGAGGGAGAAGAAGAAGGAGGAGGGTAGGGAGGGAGGAGGGAAGGAGGGAACGAATGGAGGGGAGCGGAGGAAGAGGGAAGGGAGGAGGAGGGGGAAGAAGAAGGAGGAAGGGATGGGAACGAATGGAGGGAGCGGAGAGAGGAAGAGGAAGGGGGAGGAGGAGAAGAAGAAGGAGGAGGGTGTAGGAGGGAGGGGAGGAAGGGAGGGAACGAATGGAGGGGAGCGGAGGAAGAGGGAAGGGAGGAGGAGGGGGAAGAAGAAGGAGGAAGGGATGGGAACGAATGGAGGGGGAGCGGAGAGAGGAAGAGGGAAGGGGGAGGAGGGAGAAGAAGAAGGAGGAAGGAGGGAACGAATGGAGGGGGAGCGGAGAGAGGAAGAGGGAAAGGGGGGGGGGAGGGAGAAGAAGAAGGAGGAAGGGAGGGAAGGGGAATGGAGGGGGAGCAGAGAGAGGAAGAGGGAATGGGAACGAGGGGGTAGGAGGATGGAGGAGGAAGGGAGAGAACGAATGGAGGGGGAGAGAGAGAGGAAGAGGGGAAGGGTGGAGGAGAGAGAAGAAGAAGGAGAAAGGGAGAGAAAGAATGGAGGGGAGCAGAGAGAGGAAGAGGGAAGGGTGAAGGAGAGAGAAGAAGAAGGAGGAAGGGAGAGAAAGAATGGAGGGGGAGCAGAGAGAGGAAGAGGGATGGGTGGAAGAGGGTAGGAGGATGGAAGAGAAAGGGAGGGAACGAAAGAAGGGGAGCAGAGAGAGGAAGAGGGAAGGGTGGAGGAGGGAGAAAAAGGAGAAGGGTGGAGGGAGGGAGCGAATGAGAGGAAGGGAGCAGAGAAAGGGAAGAGTGGGGAAGGGAGAAAAAGAAGGAGAAAGATGGAGGGGAAAAGGATAGGGAGGAGGGAGAAAACGAATGAAGTGGGAGAAGAGAGAGAGAAGAGGGTGAGTGGAGGAGGGAGAAAAAGTTGAAGAAAGATGGAGGAGGGGGGGGAGGATAGAAAGGAGACTGAGGATAAAGGGAGAAAACGAAATGAAAGAAAGAAGGGAGAAGAGAGGGGAAGAGGGAAGAGGTGGAGTGGAGGGAGAAAAGGAGAAGGAGAAGGGTGGAGGAGGATGGAGCAGGGAGAGGAATAAGAAGGATGAAGGAGAAGGAGAAGGGAACTAACGAAAAGGGAGAAGGAGAGAGGGAAGAAAGCGAAAGGTGGAGGAGAGGAAGAGGAAAGACGAGAAGAAAGAGAAAGATAGAGAAGGGAGACTGAGAAGGAAGGGGAAAGACGAAGAAGAAGAAAGAGAGATGGAAGATGGAGGGAGAAGGATGGAGAATGGAGAAAGAGGGTGAAGAGAAGAAGAAAATGAAGAAGATGGAATGAGATAAAGGGTAGAGAGAGAAAACAAAAGAAAGGGAGATGCAGAAGGAGAGAGAATTAGAAGAAGAAATAAAGAGAGGAGAGGAAGAAAAAGCAAAAAATAATTAAAAACTGAAGGACAGAGGGTGGAGGAGGAAAGAGAGAAAGGAAGAGATTTTTTACGGAGAAAGTAAAGAACGCAAGTGAATACATAGAGAGACTGATGAAAAGGGGAAACAAGACGAACGAATAGAGAGGGGGGAAGAAGGGAAGGAGAAAGAGAAAACAACAGAGAAAGAGAAAGGAAAAACAATCAACAAGAGAGGAAAAGAAAAGGAAAGAGACAAACACAGAATAAACGGAAAGGCAAAAAAAAGAAAATATGAGAAAGGAAAAGACAAAAAAAAAGAAAATATGAGACAGGAAAAGACAAAATAAAATATGAGAAAGCAAAAGACAAAAAAAAAGAAAATATGAGAAAGGAAAAGAGGAAAAAGAAAAAAATAAGATATATAAAAGCCAAAAAGAAAAAAAAAACAAGAAAAAAAACCCTGATTTTCGACTGGGAGAGACAGGCATATCAGTAGCACGAGAATAGTACCCAGAAAAGGGGAGACAAGTTTATCGACGAGGGGAGGAGAGGCTTCGCCGGCTTGGGGAGACAAGTGTGCCGGCAGAGGCGAGAGAAATTGTCCACCGGAAGGGATGTGAGATTGAGTCAGAGGGGAGACAAATTATCGACTAGAGGGGAGACAAGTTGCCAGTGGTTAGAGGCCAAGAGGGTGGGGAGAAGGGAGAAAAAGATTTTTGGGGGGATGAAGGAGGGATGGAGAGAGAGGAGAGTGGGAGAGAGGAGGGAGGGAAGGGAGGGAGATTAGAGAAAGAGAGAAAGAGTGTGTGTGTGTGTGTGTGAGAGAGAGAGAGAGAGAGAGAGAGAGAGAGAGAGAGAGAGAGAGTGAGTGAGAGAGCGACAGAGAGAGAGAGAGAGAGAGAGAGAAAGAGAGAGAGAGAGAGAGAGAGAGAGAGAGAGATGCTGAAGGAAAATGGGAAGTGGGGAGTGAGAAAAGACCCCTCGGTTATGGCTCGCAGGGCCAGAATCACAGTCCTGTAGGACATAAAATTTTGTCATGTATGTTTGTGTGGTTATGTATGCGCCTTTGTTTCCGCACATGCACGTGGATGTTCATAAATTCTCTTTGAATGTGTGTGTGCGTGTGTGTGTGTGTGCGTCTGTGTGTATGTGTGTGTGTGTGTGTGCGTGTGCGTGTGTGTGTGTGTGTGTGCGTGTGCGTGTGCGTGTGCGTGTGCGTGTGCGTGTGTGTGTGTGTGTTTGTGTGTGTGTGCACATTAATGTGTGTATGTGTGTGTATTGTTGTGTGTGTGGCAATGTCTGTGTGTGTGTGTGTCTGTGTGTGTGCGTGTGTGTGTGTGTGCGTGTGTGTGTGTGTGCGTCTGTGTGTATGTGTGTGTGTGTGTGTGCGTGTGCGTGTGTGTGTGTGTGTGTGGAAATATGCAATGATATATCTATATAGCTGTATTTATGCAGTTGTACATATGTACAGTTGTATGTATACTGTGTCTTTATGCTTGACTACATGAAGGATCTACGCTGAACAAAATATAGATAGAACAAAGGAGAAAGGAAAAAACACGAATATTTTTCTACTCTTACGCTCATTCCTTTATTTACAATGTTTGATTATATGAGGAGTGAGCATTTACATCACGTCACCTCCCCTCCCTCCTTCGCGTCTCTCCCTGCCTATTTCCCGTCCCTCCTTCCCTCTTTCCATACCTTCCCTATCTCCCATCCTCCCCCTCCCATCTCTCTCCCTCCTTCCTTCTTTCTTTCCCTCTCTCCCTCCCTTCCTCCCTCCTGTCCTCCTTTCTCTCCCTTTTTCCCCCTTCCCCTCCCTCCTTCTCTCCTTTCACTCCTGCCCTTCACTCTTCACTTCCTCCTCTTCCCCTTCCTCCCTCCAGCTCCATCCATCCCTTCACTCTCCACCCCTCCCTCCACTCCTTCTATCCCTCCCTCCCTCCTCTCCCTCCTTTCCCCCTTCCC
>NC_091571.1:27961039-27971039 GCF_042767895.1 Penaeus vannamei | reverse complement strand
AAGCTATATGGTGAAAACGCGTCCATGACAATGCGTGTGCGGGATTCAAACCATGCGAATGCGATGGTGGAGCCTTGACTTCGGATTAATATGCCTGAAGCTTATTCATTAACAATGGCAACGTTTGCACTTCTGTTAAATCTAGCAAATCTATTACAATTTTGTATAACTTCTTACATGACGATATGCAGATAATAATTGACTACTTACCTCCAATCAACGCCGAAGTTATGGCTCTAGCTTCGCATTCGTATCATTTGCGGTAATGGCGGACACCAAAATAATGTAAACAATCATCGAGGCGGGAGATTGATGCGGAGACAAATCAACATCACATTGCGCAGTGGCACAGAATTTTTAGGTGAACTATTTTCGATACTTGAAGAGATGTGTTATTATTATTCCTAGTCATAAAAAAATACTCTACTACCCTTACTATTACCGAGATTGTCATTACTATCATTTCCAAAACTGCCCTTACCAAAATATAACTTCATCACCATCATCATCACCATCTCTATGGTTACCACCGTCATCACCATCATTACCATGATTACCTACTTCATCATCATTATCATCACCATCATTACCTCCGTCATCACCATAATTATCTCCGTCACCATTACGATGATTACCATTATTACCTTCGTTATTACCATCTTCACCATAATTACCTCTGTCATCATCACCATCGCCACCATGATTACCACCGTCATCATCACCATCATCACCATAATTACTTCCGCCATCCTCACCATCACCATCATAATTACCTCCGCCATCATCACCATCACCACCATGATTACCACCGTCAACACCACCATAATTACCACCGTCATCACCATCTTCACCATCATCACCACCATCATCACCACCATCATCACCACCACGTTCACCACCCTTTTTACGCAATACACCAGAGGAGATTTCAGAACACCGGCCTGCACAATGCACCGGCCTGTCACACGGATTCTTTGTACAGTTCTAATCTAATTTTTAAACAACGCATCAGTCGCTCCAGTAAAATAATGAGATTTATGTTTGAAAATGGTGCTTTGATGATTTTTTTTTCCTTTTTTTTTTTTTTTTTTTTTTTGAGTGGAAGGGGGGGGGTGAGGGAGGGGAGGGAGAGAGGAGGAGAGGAGCGAGAGAGCTGAGGAGAGGGGGAGGGAGGCGGGGGGAGGGGGGGTCTTGTTGATATATTGTGTGAATACATTTTGATCATATCATCTGTACTATTCTGTATGTATCATATTTTTTTAGGGAATGTTGTGGAGGGGGGGGGTGTTATATGTTTTGAATTGTTTAAGTTGTCTCTATTACTGCCATTGTTATCATTATTACTATTATTATCATCGTTGTTATTATCATCATCATCTTTATTTTTATCCTTGTTATTATTGTTATTGCTATTGTTACTGTCATAGATGTTATTATTACGATTATTATTATTATCAATTTCATTATTACCATTATTAGTAGGATTATTGTTATTGTTTTTGCTATACTATTGTTATTATTATCAATATTGTTATCATTTTCTATGCTAACTATTGTTATAATCATTATTAGCAGTATCATCATTATTATCATCATTATTATCATACTTATTGTTATTGTTCTAATTACTGTTATTATTCTCACTATCATTATCGTCCTCGTTAGTATTATTATCATCATTATTGTTTTTATTATTATTGTTGTTATAATCACTGTTATTGTTATTATCACTATCATCATTATCATTGCTGTTAGTATTATCATTATTTTTTTATTATTATTATCATTATTTCTATTATTACTGATATTATTGTTACCATTCTTCTTATTATTGTTGTTGTTGTTTTTGTTGTCACTGTTATTATCACTATTATTATTATTATTATTATTATTAATATTATTATTATTATTATTGTTATTATTATTATGATGATGTTTTCGTTGTTATCATTATTATGACTAATATCATTATTGTCATTTTTATTATTATTGTTATTATTATTATTATCATTATCATCATCATTATTATTATTATTATTATCATTATTGTTATCACTATTACTATTATCATTAGTATTGTCATTATCATCATTATTTTTTTCATAATTATCACTACTACTACAATTGCTACAAATATCAATATTATCATGATCCCTTTCAGTATCTATCAATTTTATCATTATTATTATTATTATCATCATTTTATTATTGTTATTATTATCATTATTGTTTATTATTGTTATTATTATTATTATTGTTATTATCATTATGACTGATATTACTGATACTACTACCAATATAAGTATCATCCTTATTATTTTTATTGTTATTATCATCACTATCATTATCATTATCATCACTATCATTATCATTATCATCATTATCATTATCATTTCTACGCTCACTATCACTATGAACGTTATTATTAATATTATTATTATCATCATCATCCTTAAAATCATTTTTGCTATAATTATTAATATAATTCCTAAGCTTATTATTAGACTTTGCTCTTGTATGTTTGTATTTTTGTATTATTGTAGTGCATTCATTACCAAAGAAGTATTTCAGTGATATCATGCAAAGGCAAGTAAGATATTTCAGCACTACGATTAATCTAATATAAGAACAAATAAGTAAATTTGTATTAAATATTGACTCCAGGAAAATTATTAGTTTCAATCCAAGTTTATTTTCAATCATTTGTGATTTCGATAAACACGGGTCATGGAAATATCTCGATAATCGTATATAGAAACTAAGAAACGTCGGCGATATATTTTTTCTTTTTTTTCTTCTTCTTCTTTTTTTCTTTCCTTTTTGTAATTTCTAACCAATATATTTCCGATTTTTTTTCTTTTTTCTTCCTTTTTTCTTTCCTTTTTGTATTTTCTAACCAATATATTTCCGATTTTTTTTCATTTTTCTTCTTTTTTCTTTCCTTTTTGTAATTTCTAACCAATATATTTCCGATTTTTTTTCTTCTTCTTTTTTTCTTTCCTTTTTGTAATTTCTAACCAATATATTTCCGATTTTTTTTCATTTTTCTTCTTTTTTTCTTTCCTTTTTGTAATTTCTAACCAATATATTTCTGATTTTTTTCTTCCTTTTTTCTTTCCTTTTTGTAGTTTCTAACCAATATATTTCCGATTTTTTTCATTTTTCTTCTTTTTTTCTTTCCTTTTTGTAATTTCTAACCAATATATTTCTGATCTTTTTCTTTTTTCTTCTTTTTTTTCTTTCCTTTTTGTAATTTCTAACCAATATATTTCCGATTTTTTTTCATTTTTCTTCTTTTTTTCTTTCCTTTTTGTAATTTGTAACAAATATATTTCCGATTTTTCTTTTTTCTTCTTTTTTTCCTTCCTTTTTGTAATTTGTAACCAATATATTTCCGATTTTTTTTCATTTTTCTTCCTTTTTCTTTCGTTTTTGTAATTTCTAACCAATATATTTGCGATTTTTTTTGATTTTTCTTGTTTTTTTCTTTCCTTTTTGTAATTTCTAACCAATATATTTGCGATTTTTTTTTCATTTTTCTTCTTTTTTTCTTTCCTTTTTGTAATTTCTAGCCAATATATTTCCTATTTTTTTTATTTTTATTTCTTTTTTCTTTCCTTTTTGTAATTTTCAACCAAAATATTCCCGATTTTTTTTCTTTTTTTTTCTTTTTTTCTTTCCTTTTTGTAATTTCTAACCAATATATTTCCGATTTTGTTTAATTTTTCTTCTTTTTTTCTTTCCTTTTTGTAATTTCTAACCAATATATTTCCGATTTTTTTCATTTTTCTTCTTTTTTTTCTTTCCTTTTTGTAATTTCTAATCAATATATTTCCGATTTTTTTTTTCATTTTTGTTCCTTTTTTTCTTTCGTTTTTGTAATTTCTAACCAATATATTTTCGATTTTTTTCATTTTTGTTCTTTTTTTGTTTTCTTTTTGTAATTTCTAACCAATATATTTCCGATTTTTTTTTTCATTTTTCTTCTTTTTTTCTTTCCTTTTTGTAATTTCTAACCAATATATTTCCGATTTTTTTTCATTTTTCTTTTTTTCTTTCCTTTTTGTAATTTCTTACCAATATATTTCCAATTTTTTTTATTTTTCTTCTTTTTTTCTTTCCTTTTTGTAATTTCTTACCTAAATATTTCCTATTTTTTTTTCTTTTTTCTTCCTTTTTTCTTTCCTTTTTGTAATTTCTAACCAATATATTTCCGATTTTTTTTTCATTTTTCTTCTTTTTTTCTTTCCTTTTTGTCATTTCTAACCAATATATTTCCGATTTTTTTCCTTTTTCTTCTTTTTTTCTTTCCTTTTTGTAGTTTCTAACCAATATATTTCCGATTTTTTTTTCATTTTTCTTCTTTTTTTCTTTCCTTTTTGTAATTTCTAACCAATATATTTCCGATTTTTTTTCATTTTTCTTTTTTTTTCTTTCCTTTTTGTAATTTCTAACCAATATATTTCCGATTTTTTTTCATTTTTCTTCTTTTTTTCTTTCCTTTTTGTAATTTCTAACCAATATATTTCCGAGTTTTTTTTCATTTTTCTTCTTTTTTTCTTTCCTTTTTGTAATTTCTAACCAATATATTTCCGATTTTTTTTTCATTTTTCTTCTTTTTTTCTTTCCTTTTTGTAATTTCTAAACTATATATTTTCGATTTCTTTTTCATTTTTCTTCTTTTTTTCTTTCCTTTTTGTAATTTCTAACCAATATATTTCCGATTTCTTTTTCATTTTTCTTCTTTTTTTCTTTCCTTTTTGTAATTTCTAACCAATATATTTCCGATTTTTTTTTATTTTTCTTCTTTTTTTCTTTCCTTTTTGTAATTTCTAACCAATATATTTCCGATTTTTTTTTCTTTTTTCTTCTTCTTTTCTTTCCTTTTTGTAATTCCTAACCAATATATTTCCGATTTTTTTTCATTTTTCTTCTTTTTTTCTTTCCTTTTTGTTATTCCTAACCAATATATTTCCGATTTTTTTTCATTTTTCTTCTTTTTTTTCTTTTCTTTTTGTAATTTCCAACCAATATATTTCCGATTTTTTTTTCTTCTTTTTTTCTTTCCTTTTTGTAATTTCTAACCAATATATTTCCAATTTTTTTTTCATTTTTCTTCTTTTTTTCTTTCCTTTTTGTAATTTCTAACCAATATATTTCCAATTTTTTTTTCATTTTTCTTCTTTTTTTCTTTCCTTTTTGTAATTTCTAACCAATATATTTCCGATTTTTTTCATTTTTCTTCTTTTTTTCTTTCCTTTTTGTAATTTCTAACCAATATATTTCCGATTTTTTTTCATTTTTCTTCTTTTTTTCTTTCCTTTTTGTAATTTCTAACCAAAATATTTCCAATTTTTTTCATTTTTCTTCTTTTTTTCTTTCCTTTTTATAATTTCCAACCAATATATTTCCGATTTTTTTTCATTTTTCTTCCTTTTTTTCTTTCCTTTTTGTAATTTCTAACCAATATATTTCCGATTTTTTTTCATTTTTCTTCTTTCTTTCTTTCCTTTTTGTAATTTCTAACCAATATATTTCCGATTTTTTTCATTTTTCTTCTTTTTTTCTTTCCTTTTTGTAATTTCTAACCAATATATTTCCGATTTTTTTTCATTTTTCTTCTTTTTTTTTTCCTTTTTGTAATTTATAACCAATATATTTCCGGTTTTTTTTTCATTTTTCTTCTTTTTTTCTTTCCTTTTTGTAATTTATAACCAATATATTTCCGATTTTTTTTCATTTTTCTTCTTTTTTTCTTTCCTTTTTGTAATTTCTAACCAATATATTTCGGATTTTTTTCATTTTTCTTCCTTTTTTTTCTTTCCTTTTTGTAATTTCTAATCAAAAGATTTCCGATTTTTTTTCATTTTTCTTCTTTTTTTTTTTCCTTTTTGTAATTTCTAACAAATATATTTAGGATTTTTTAACTTTTTATTCTTTTTTTCTTTCCTTTTTGTAGTTTCTAACCAATATATTTCCGATTTTTTTTCTTTTTTCTTCTTTTTTTCTTTCCTTTTTGTAATTTCTAACCAATATATTTGTGTATTTGTTTTCTTCTTTTTTTCTTTCCTTTTTGTAATTTCTAACCAATATATTTCCGATTTTTTTTTTCATTTTTCTTCCTTTTTTCTTTCCTTTTTGTAATTTCTAACCAATATATTTCCGATTTTTTTTTCATTTTTCTTCTTTTTTTTTTTTTCTTTTTGTAATTTCTAACCAATATATTTCCGATTTTTTTCCTTTTTCTTCTTTTTTTCTTTCCTTTTTGTAATTTCTAACCAATATATTTCCGATTTTTTTCATTTTTCTTCTTTTTTTCTTTCCTTTTTATAATTTCCAACCAATATATTTCCGATTTTTTTTCATTTTTCTTCCTTTTTTCTTTCCTTTTTGTAATTTCTAACCAATATATTTCCGATTTTTTTTCAATTTTCTTCTTCTTTTCTTTCCTTTTTGTAATTTCTAACCAATATATTTCCGATTTTTTTTTTTTCATTTTTCTTCTTTTTTTCTTTCCTTTTTGTAATTTCTAACCAATATATTTCCGATTTTTTTTCATTTTTCTTCTTTTTTTCTTTCCTTTTTGTAATTTCTAACCAATATATTTCCGATTTTTTTTTTCATTTTTCTTCTTTTTTTTCTTTCCTTTTTGTAATTTCTAACCAATATATTTCCGATTTTTTTTCTTCATTTTTCTTCCTTTTTTTCTTTCCTTTTTGTAATTTATAACCAATATATTTCCGATTTTTTCTCCTTTTTCTTCTTTTTTTCTTTCCTTTTTGTAATTTCTAACCAATATATTTCCGATTTTTTTTCATTTTTCTTCTTCTTTTCTTTCCTTTTTGTAATTTCTAACCAATATATTTCCGATTTTTTTCATTTTTCTTCTTTTTTTCCTTCCTTTTTGTAATTTCTAACCAATATATTTCCGAATTTTTTTCTTTTTTCTTCTTTTTTCTTTCCTTTTTGTAATTTCTAACCAATATATTTCCGATTTTTTTTCCTTTTTCTTCTTTTTTTCTTTCCTTTTTGTAATTTCTAACCAATATATTTCCGATTTTTTTTCCTTTTTCTTCTGTTTTTCTTTCCTTTTTGTAATTTCTAACCAATATATTTCCGATTTTTTTCATTTTTCTTCTTTTTTTCTTTCCTTTTTGTAATTTCTAACCAATATATTTCCGATTTTTTTTCATTTTTCTTCTTTTTTTCTTTCCTTTTTGTAATTTCTAACCAATATATTTCCGAGTTTTTTTCATTTTCCTTCTTTTTTTCTTTCTTTTTTGTAATTTCTAAGCAATATATTTCCGATTTTTTTTCATTTTTCTTCCTTTTTTCTTTCCTTTTTGTAATTTCTAACCAATATATTTCCGATTTTTTTTCTTCGTTTTTTCTTTCTTTTTTGTAATTTCTAACCAATATATTTCCGATTTTTTTTCTTCCTTTTTTCTTTCTTTTTTGTAATTTCTTACCAATATATTTTCCATTTTTTTTCTTCATTTTTTCTTTCCTTTTTGTAATTTCTAAACAAAATATTTCCTATTTTTTTCATTTTTCTTGCTTTTTATCTTTCTTTTTTGTAATTTCTAACCAATATATTTCAGATTTTTTTCTTTTTCTTCTTTTTTTCTTTTCTTCTTGTAATTTCTAAACAATATATTTCCGATTTTTTTTCATTTTTCTTCTTTTTTCTTTCTTTTTTGTAGTTTCTAACCAATATATTTCCGATTTTTTTTTCATTTTTCTTCCTTTTTTCTTTCCTTTTTGTAATTTGTAACCAATATATTTCCGATTTTTTTTCATTTTTCTTCTTTTTTTCTTTCCTTTTTGTAATTTCTAACCAATATATTTCCGAATTTTTTTCATTTTTCTTCTTCTTTTCTTTCTTTTTTGTTATTTCTAACCAATATATTTCCGATTTTTTTTCATTTTTCTTCTTCTTTTCTTTCTTTTTTGTAATTAACCAATATATTTTCGATTTTTTTTCATTTTTCTTCCTTTTTTTCTTTCCTTTTTGTAATTTCTAACCAATATATTTCCGATTTTTTTTCATTTTTCTTCTTTCTTTTCTTTCCTTTTTGTAATTTCTAACCAATATATTTCCGATTTTTTTCATTTTTCTTCTTTTTTTCTTTCCTTTTTGTAATTTCTAATCAATATATTTCCGATTTTTTTTTTAATCTTTCTTCTTTTTTTCTTTCCTTTTTGTAATTTCTAACCAATATATTTCTGATTTTTTTCTTTTTTCTTCCTTTTTCTTTCCTTTTTGTAATTTCTAACCAATATATTTCCGATTTTTTTTTCATTTTTCTTCTTTTTTTCTTTCCTTTTTGTAATTTGTAACCAATATATTTCCGATTTTTTTCATTTTTCTTCTTTTTTTCTTTCCTTTTTGTAATTTCTAACCAAAATATTTCCGATTTTTTTTCATTTTTCTTCTTTTTTTCTTTCCTTTTTGTAATTTCTAACCAATATATTTCCGATTTTTTTTCTTTTTTCTTCTTTTTTTCTTTCCTTTTTGTAATTTCTAACCAATATATTTCCGATTTTTTTCATCATTTTCTTCCTTTTTCTTTCTTTTTTGTAATTTGTAACCAATATATTTCCGATTTTTTTTTCATTTTTCTTCCTTTTTTCTTTCCTTTTTGTAATTTCTAACCAATATATTTCCGATTTTTTTCCTTTTTCTTCTTTTTTTCTTTCCTTTTTGTAATTTCTAACCAATATATTTCCGATTTTGTTTAATTTTTCTTCATTTTTTCTTTCCTTTTTGTAATTTCTAACCAATATATTTCCGAGTTTGTTTCCTTTTTCTTCATTTTTTCTTTCCTTTTTGTAATTTGTAACCAATATATTTCCGATTTTTTTTCATTTTTCTTCTTTTTTTCTTTCTTTTTTGTAATTTCTAACCAATATATTTCCGATTTTTTTTCTTTTTTCTTCTTTTTTTCTTTCCTTTTTGTAATTTCTAACCAATATATTTCTGTATTTGTTTTCTTCTTTTTTTCTTTCCTTTTTGTAATTTCTAACCAATATATTTCTGTTTTTGTTTTCTTCTTTTTTTCTTTCCTTTTTGTAATTCCTAACCAATGATTTATATTATCATGGCCGAGGACCCTTGAATCATCATTGATCGTGGAGAGGGAGAGAGAACGTATCTATCTGATAGTAGAAATAAATGCTTTAAAGATAAGATTTAATAACGAGTTGATGATAATAATAATAATAATTCTAATAACTAATGATAATAATATTTTTTAGTGAGGCTTGGTGGAGTTCTCAAAGCAGATCCCCTGTGGAGAGAGAGAGAGAGAGAGAGAGAGAGAGAGAGAGAGAGAGAGAGAGAGAGAGAGAGAGAGAGAGAGAGAGAGAGAGAAAGAAAGAGAGAGAGAGAGAAAAAAAAAGAAGAGATTGAGAAAAGGAGCTCAGAGAACGCGAAACAAAACCCGAATGAAGGAGGAATAGGAGAAGGAGCTGAAGAGCGAAACAAATTGCTGCATTTAAAGATTTTTAAAAAAACAGACAGACAAGAAAGGTAGACAGTATATCCCGATGTGCTGAGAAAGTTTGTGAGTTCCTTTTAACGAGGCTGAGCGGAAATGGCAGTTGTAAACAAACAGACAAAATACTGGATAATCATGGTACTTGTCTCCCTTTGTGTCTGAATTATTCATGGTCTGAAATTTAGGGGATTTTTTTTTTTTTTTTTTTGTGTGTGTGTGTGTGTGTGTGTGTGTGTGTGTGTGTGTGTGTGTGTGTGTGTGTGTGTGTGTGTGTGTGTGTGTGTGTGTGTGTGTGTGTGTGTGTGTGTGTGTGTGTGTGTGTGTGTGTGTGTGTGTGTGTGTGTGTGTGTGTGTGTGTGTGTGTGTGTGTGTGTGTGTGTGTGTGTGTGTGTGTGTGTGTGTGTGTGTAGCTGTATTTCCAATATTGTGTAGTTTTGAAGTTCACGTCCTGCAGGTTGACAAAGTTGGGATAAAATTCATATGTATCTAAAGACGCGTAG
>NC_091571.1:27948539-27956039 GCF_042767895.1 Penaeus vannamei | reverse complement strand
AAGGGTCTTGATGGGGAGGGATAGGAAAGGAAGGGTCTTGATGGGGAGAGAAGGGAAAGGAAGGGTCTTGATGGGAGGGAGGGGAAAGGAAGGGTCTTGATGGGGAGGGAGAGGAAAGGAAGGGTCTTGATGGGGAGGGAGGGGTAAGGAGGGGTCTTGATGGGGAGGGAGGGGAAAGGAAGGGTCTTGATGGGAAGGGAGGGGAAAGGAAGGGTCTTGATGGGGAGGGAGGGGAAAGGAAGGGTCTTGATGGGGAGGGATAGGAAAGGAAGGGTCTTGATGGGGAGGGAGGGGAAAGGAAGGGTCTTGATGGGGAGGGAGGGGAAAGGAAGGGTCTTGATGGGAAGGGAGGGGAAAGGAAGGGACTTGATGGGAAGGGAGGGGAAAGGAAGGGTCTTGATGGGGAGGGATAGGAAAGGAAGGGTCTTGATGGGGAGGGAGGGGAAAGGAAGGGTCTTGATGGGGAGGGAGGAGAAAGGAAGGGTCTTGATGGGGAGGGATAGGAAAGGAAGGGTCTTGATGGGGAGGGAGGGGAAAGGAAGGGTCTTGATGGGAAGGGAAGGGAAAGGAAAGGTCTTGATGGGGAGGGAGGGGAAAGGAAGGGTCTTGATGGGGAGGGAGGGGAAAGGAAGGGTCTTGATGGGGAGGGAGGGGAAAGGAAGGGTCTTGATGGGGAGGGAGGGGAAAGGAAGGGTCTTGATGGGGAGGGAGGGGAAAGGAAGGGTCTTGATGGGAAGGGAGGGGAAAGGAAGGGTCTTGATGGGGAGGGAGGGGAAAGGAAGGGTCTTGATGGGGAGGGAAGGGAAAGGAAGGGTCTTGATGGGGAGGGAGGGGTAAGGAGGGGTCTTGATGGGGAGGGAGGGGAAAGGAAGGGTCTTGATGGGGAGGGAGGGGAAAGGAAGGTCTTGATGGGGAGGGATAGGAAAGGAAGGGTCTTGATGGGGAGGGAGGGGAAAGGAAGGGTCTTGATGGGGAGGGAGGGGAAAGGAAGGGTCTTGATGGGGAGGGATAGGAAAGGAAGGGTCTTGATGGGGAGGGAGGGGAAAGGAAGGGTCTTGATGGGGAGGGAGGGGAAAGGAAGGGTCTTGATGGGAAGGGAGGGGAAAGGAAGGGTCTTGATGGGGAGGGAGGGGAAAGGAAGGGTCTTGATGGGGAGGGATAGGAAAGGAAGGGTCTTGATGGGGAGGGAGGGGAAAGGAAGGGTCTTGATGGGGAGGGAGGAGAAAGGAAGGGTCTTGATGGGGAGGGAGAGGAAAGGAAGGGTCTTGATGGGGAGGGAGGGGAAAGGAAGGGTCTTGATGGGAAGGGAAGGGAAAGGAAAGGTCTTGATGGGGAGGGAGGGGAAAGGAAGGGTCTTGATGGGGAGGGAGGGGAAAGGAAGGGTCTTGATGGGGAGGGAGGGGAAAGGAAGGGTCTTGATGGGGAGGGAGGGGAAAGGAAGGGTCTTGATGGGGAGGGAGGGGAAAGGAAGGGTCTTGATGGGAAGGGAGGGAAAAGGAAGGGTCTTGATGGGAAGGGAGGGGAAAGGAAGGGTCTTGATGGGGAGGGAGGGGAAAGGAAGGGTTTTGATGGGGAGGGAAGGGAAAGGAAGGGTCTTGATGGGGAGGGAGGGGAAAGGAAGGGTCTTGATGGGGAGGGAGGGGAAAGGAAGGGTCTTGATGGGGAGGGAGGGGAAAGGAAGGGTCTGGATGGGGAGGGAGGGGAAAGGAAGGGTCTTGATAGGGAGGGATAGGAAAGGAAGGGTCTTGATGGTAAGGGAGGGGAAAGGAAGGGTCTTGTTGGGAAGGGAGGGGAAAGGAAGGGTCTTGATGGGGAGGGAGGGGAAAGGAAGGGTCTTGATGGGGAGGGAGGGGAGAGGAAGGGTCTTGATGGGGAGGGATAGGAAAGGAAGGGTCTTGATGGGAAAGGATAGGAAAGGAAGGGTCTTGATGGGGAGAGAAGGGAAAGGAAGGGTCTTGATGGGGAGGGAGGGGAAAGGAAGGGTCTTGATGGGGAGGGAGGGGAAAGGAAGGGTCTTGATGGGGAGGGAGGGGAAAGGAAGGGTCTTGATGTGGAGGGAGGGGAAAGGAAGGGTCTTGATGGGGAGGGAGGGGAAAGGAAGGGTCTTGATGGGGAGGGAGGGGAAAGGAAGGGTTTTGATGGGGAGGGAGGGGGAAAGGAAGGGTCTTGATGGGGAGGGAGGGGAAAGGAAGGGTCTTGATGGGGAGGGAGGGGAAAGGAAGGGTCTTGATGGGAAGGGATAGGAAAGGAAGGGTCTTGATGGGGAGGGAGGGGAAAGGAAGGGTTTTGATGGGAAGGGAGGGGAAAGGAAGGGTCTTGATGGGGAGGGAGGGGAAAGGAAGGGTCTTGATGGGGAGGGAGGGGAAAGGAAGGGTCTTAATGGGAAGGGAGGGGGAGAGGAAGGGTCTTGATGAGGGAGGGATAGGAAAGGAAGGGTCTTGATGGGTAGGGATAGGAAAGGAAGGGTCTTGATGGGGAGGGAGGGGAAAGGAAGGGTCTTGATGGGGAGGGATAGGAAAGGAAGGGTCTTGATGGGTAGGCATAGGAAAGGAAGGGTCTTGATGGGGAGGGAGGGGAAAAGGAAGGGTCTTGATGGGGAGGGATAGGAAAGGAAGAGTCTTGATGGGGAGGGATAGGAAAGGAAGGGTCTTGATGGGGAGGGAGGGAAAGGAAGGGTCTTGATGGGGAGGGAGGGGAAAGGAAGGGTCTTGATGGGGGAGGGAGGGGAAAGGGAGGGTCTTGATGGGGAGGGAGGGGAAAGGAAGGGTCTTGATGGGGAGGGAGGGGAAAGGAAGGGTCTTGATGGGGAGGGAGGGGAAAGGGAGGGTCTTGATGGGGAGGGAGGGGAAAGGAAGGGTCTTGATGGGAAGGGATAGGAAAGGAAGGGTCTTGATGGGGAGGGAGGGAAAGGAAGGGTCTTGATGGGGAGGGAGGGGAAAGGAAGGGTCTTGATGGGGAGGGAGGGGGAAAGGGAGAGGTCTTGATGGGAAGGGAGAGGAAAGGAAGGGTCTTGATGGGGAGGGAGGGGAAAGGAAGGGTCTTGATGGGGAGGGAGAGAAAGGAAGGGTCTTGATGGGGAGGGAGGGAAAAGGAAGGGTCTTGATGGGGAGGGATAAGAAAGGAAGGGTCTTGATGGGGAGGGAGGGAAAGGAAGGGTCTTGATGGGGAGGGAGGGGAAAGGAAGGGTCTTGATGGGGAGGGAGGGGAAAGGGAGGGGTCTTGATGGGAAGGGATAGGAAAGGAAGGGTCTTGATGGGGAGGGAGGGAAAGGAAGGGTCTTGATGGGGAGGGAGGGGAAAGGAAGGGTCTTGATGGGGAGGGATAGGAAAGGAAGGGTCTTGATGGGGAGGGATAGGAAAGGAAGGGTCTTGATGGGGAGGGAGGAGGAAAGGAAGGGTCTTGGTGGGGAGGGAGGGGAAAGGAAGGGTCTTGATGGGAAGGATTAGGAAAGGAAGGGTCTTGATGGGGAGGGAGGGGAAAGGAAGGGTCTTGATGGGGAGGGATAGGGGAAAGGAAGAGTCTTGATGGGGAGGGATAGGAAAGGAAGGGTCTTGATGGGGAGGGAGGGAAAGGAAGGGTCTTAATGGGGAGGGAGGGGAAAGGAAGGTCTTGATGGGAGGGAGGGGAAAGGAAGGGTCTTGATGGGGAGGGAGGGGAAAGGAAGGGTCTTGATGGGGAGGGAGGGGGAAAGGAAGGGTCTTGATGGGAAGGATTAGGAAAGGAAGGGTCTTGAAGGGGAGGGAGGGGAAAGGAAGGGTCTTGATGGGGAGGGAGGGGAAAGGAAGGGTCTTGATGGGGAGGGAGGGGAAAGGAAGGGTCTTGATGGGGAGGGAGGGAGGAAAGGAAGGGTCTTGATGGGGAGGGAGGGGAAAGGAAGGGTCTTGATGGGGAGGGAGGGGAAAGGAAGGGTCTTGATGGGGAGGGAGGGGAAAGGAAGGGTCTTGATGGGGAGGGAGGGGAAAGGAAGGGTCTTGATGGGGAGGGAGGGGAAAGGAAGGGTCTTGATGGGGAGGGAGGGGAAAGGAAGGGTCTTGATGGGGAGGGAAGGGAAAGGGAAGGGTCTTGATGGGAAGGATTAGGAAAGGAAGGGTCTTGAAGGGGAGGGAGGGGAAAGGAAGGGTCTTGATGGGAAGGGAGGGGAAAGGAAGGGTCTTGATGGGGAGGGAGGGGAAAGGAAGGGTCTTGATGGGGAGGGAGGGGAAAGGAAGGGTCTTGATGGGGAGGGAGGGGAAAGGAAGGGTCTTGATGGGGAGGGCTAGGAAAGGAAGGGTCTTGATGGGGAGGGAGGGGAAAGGAAGGGTCTTGATGGGGAGGGAGGGGAAAGGAAGGGTCTTGATGGGGAGGGAGGGGAAAGGAAGGGTCTTGATGGAGAGAGAGGGGAAAGGAAGGGTCTTGATGGGGAGGGAGGGGAAAGGAAGGGTCTTGATGGGGAGGGAGGGGAAAGGAAGGGTCTTGATGGAGAGGGAGGGGAAAGGAAGGGTCTTGATGGGAAGGGAGGGGAAAGGAAGGGTCTTGATGGGGAGGGAGGGGAAAGGAAGGGTCTTGATGGGGAGGGAGGGGAAAGGAAGGGTCTTGATGGGGAGGGAGGGGAAAGGAAGGGTCTTGATGGGAAGGATTAGGAAAGGAAGGGTCTTGAAGGGGAGGGAGGGGAAAGGAAGGGTCTTGATGGGGAGGGAGGGGAAAGGAAGGGTCTTGATGGGGAAGGGAGGAGGGAAAGGAAGGGTCTTGATGGGGAGGGAGGGGAAAGGAAGGGTCTTGATGGGGAGGGAGGGGAAAGGAAGGGTCTTGATGGGGAGGGAGGGAGGGAAAGGAAGGGTCTTGATGGGGAGGGAGGGGAAAGGAAGGGTCTTGATGGGGAGGGAGGGGAAAGGAAGGGTCTTGATGGGGAGGGAGGGGAAAGGAAGGGTCTTGATGGGGAGGGAGGGGAAAGGAAGGGTCTTGATGGGGAGGGATAGGAAAGGAAGGGTCTTGATGGGGAGGGAGGGGAAAGGAAAGGGGTCTTGATGGGGAGGGAGGGGAAAGGAAGGGTCTTGATGGGGAGGGATAGGAAAGGAAGGGTCTTGATGGGGAGGGATAGGAAAAGGAAGGGTCTTGATGGGAAGGGAGGGGAAAGGAAGGGTCTTGATGGGGAGGGAGGGGAAAGGAAGGGTCTTGATGGAGAGGGAGGGGAAAGGAAGGGTCTTGATGGGAAGGGAGGGGAAAGGAAGGGTCTTGATGGGGAGGGAGGGGGAAAGGAAGGGGTCTTAATGGGAAGGGAGGGGAAAGGAAGGGTCTTGATGGGAAGGGAGGGGAAAGGAAGGGTCTTGATGGGGAGGGAGGAGAAAGGAAGGTTCTTGATGGGGGAGGGAGGGGAAAGGAAGGGTCTTGATGGGAAGGGAGGAGGGAAAGGAAGGGTCTTGATGGGGAGGGAGGGGAAAGGAAGGGTCTTGATGGGGAGGGAGGGGAAAGGAAGGGTCTTGATGGGGAGGGAGGGGAAAGGAAGGGTCTTGATGGGGAGGGAGGGGAAAGGAAGGGTTTTGATGGGAAGGGAGGGGAAAGGAAGGGTCTTGATGGGGAGGGAGGGGAAAGGAAGGGTCTTGATGGGAAGGGAGGGGAAAGGAAGGGTCTTGATGGGGAGGGATAGGAAAGGAAGGGTCTTGATGGGGAGGGAGGGGAAAGGAAGGGTCTTGATGGGGAGGGAGGGGAAAGGAAGGGTCTTGATGGGGAGGGAGGGGAAAGGGAAGGGTCTTGATGGGGAGGGAGGGGAAAGGAAGGGTCTTGATGGGAAGGGAGGGGAAAGGAAGGGTCTTGATGGGGAGGGAGGGGAAAGGAAGGGTCTTGATGGGAAGGGAGGGGAAAGGAAGGGTCTTGATGGGGAGGGAGAGGAAAGGAAGGGTCTTGATGGGGAGGGATAGGAAAGGAAGGGTCTTGATGGGGAGGGATAGGAAAGGAAGGTTCTTGATGGGGAGGGAGGGGAAAGGAAGGGTCTTGATGGGGTGGGTGGGGGGGGAGGAAGGGTCTTGATGGGGAGGGAGGGAAAGGAAAGGTCTTGATGGGAAGGGACGGGAAAGTAAGGCGCTTGATGGGGAGGGTGGGAACGGAAGGGTCTTGATGGGGAGGGATAGGAAAGGTAGGTCTAGACAGATAGAGGAAAAAAGGGGTAAGCATCGGGGAGGAGTGGGGAAGGAGGGGAGCAGTTGGATAGAGGATAAGAAACCTCTGGGTTTAGTGCAATAGTTTCTACAAATGCTCGGTTTTGGAAATGGGATGTGTGTAGGTGTGTGTGTGTGTGTGTGCGTGTATGTGTGTGTGTGTGTGTGTGTGTGTGTGTGTGTGTGTGTGTGTGTGTGTGTGTGTGTGTGTGTGTGTACTTGTGCGTATGCGTGTATATGTATGCTTGTGTGTGTGTGTGTGTGTATGTGTTTGTGTGTGTGTAGGTCTGTGTTTGTATGTATGTATACGTACATGTGTGTTAGTGCGTGTGCATGTGTATGCACGCGTACGTATGTGTGTATGTGCGTGTGTGTGTGTTCTGTGCGGCCCTGGGAAGCGCGAGGGGAAGCGGAGGGAGGAACATGCAGCTGCAGTTGGGTTCATCCTTCCCTTGTTATTTTTTCCCCAGTGTGTATTTTCCGTCGGATTATTTTAGGTGCAATTGTGCCGGTCGCTCCGTGTCTCTCGGAGGCTCTTGTTAGCGAGTGTGCGGGTATGTGTGCATAGAGGTTTATATATTCATACATGCATTTATGTATGCATATGTATATATGTATATATATATATATATATATATATATATATATATATATATATATATATATATATATATATATATGTATGTATGTATGTATATATATATATATATATATATATATATATATATATATATATATATATATATATATATATATATATATATATATATATATATCAACATTTATCTATCTATATTCACATATACGCACATACATACATACATACATATACATTTATATATATACATATATATATATATATATATATATATATATATATATATATATATATATATATATATATATATATATATACATATATATCATATATCATATATAGATATTATGTATGTATATGCATTTACATGTATATGTATATGTATAAATATATATATATATATATATATATATATATATATATATATATATATATATATATATATATATATATATATACATATATATATATATATATATATATATACTCATTTATTTATATTTATATATATATATATATATATATATATATATGTATATATATATATATATATATATATATATATATATATATATATATATATATATATATATATATATATATATATATATATATATATACATATATATATATATATATATTTTTTTTTTTTTTTTTTTTTTTTACATGTGTGTGTGTGTTTGTGTGTGTGTGTATGTGTCTATGTGTTTGTGTGTGCACATACATGTGTGTTTGTGTGTGTGTCTGTGTGTGTGTATGTGTGTATGTGTT
>NC_091571.1:27933539-27941039 GCF_042767895.1 Penaeus vannamei | reverse complement strand
AATTAGAGGGAGAGCGAGAGAGAGAGAGAGAGCGAGATAGCTAGATAGATAGAGAGAGAGAGAGAGAGAGAGAGATTGAGAGCGAGAGAGAGAGATAGAGAGTGAGTGAGTGAATGAGTGAGTGAGTGAGGTATAACATGGGTTAGGATGGATATTTCAATTAGGGGAGAGTTAGGAAAGGAGAAAATGATTTGAATTAGGGGAGAGTGAGGAAAGGGAAAAGGGGAGGGGAGGTGTAGGTGAGAAGGGAGGAGAGGGGATGTGTAGGTAAGAAGGTAGGGTAGGGTATGACAGGTGGAGGGGAAAGGAGAGACGGGGAAGGAAGGGAAGGGAAGAAATGGGTGCAAAATAATAGGGTAGGGGAGGGGAGGAGATGGAAAAGATGGGAGAAGGAAAGGGAAATGGGAGAGGGGGAAATAGCGCGAAATTCTGTACGTTGATGTGAGAGGAAATGCAGTGTGATGGGTTGCAAGGGGGAGGAAGAGGGAGAGAGAAAGAGAGAGACAGAGACAGACAGAGAGAGACAGAGACAGACAGAGAGAGAGAGAGAGAGAGAGAGAGAGAGAGAGAGAGAAAGAGAGAGACAGAGACAGACAGAGAGAGAGAGACAGACAGACAGACAGACAGAGATAGAGAGTGGGGGGAGCTAACCGTTTTTTTCCAAAAAGAAGAGAGAAAAGGAAAATAGAGAAGTGCCACTAATTGAGAAAAAACAAGGAAGAAGAAGAAATATATGAGAAAGAAAGAAAAAAGGAGAGAGAGACAGACAGACAGACAGAGACAGAGAGAGGGTGGGGAGCTAACCGTTTTTCCAAAAAGAAGAGAGAAAAGGAAAATAGAAGTGCCACTAATTGAGAAAAAAACAAGGAAGAAGAAGAAATACATGAGAAAGAAAGAAAAAAGGAGAGAGAGACAGACAGACAGACAGAGACAGAGAGAGAGGGGGGAGCTAATTATTTTTCCAAAAAGAAAAGAGAAAAGGAAAATAGAGAAGTGACACTAATTGAGAAAAAACAAGGAAGAAGAAGAAATGCATGAGAAAGAAAAGAATGAGAGAGAGAGAGAGAGAGAGAGAGAGAGAAGGAATAGAAAGTTAAAGACAAAACAGAAAGAACGATAAAGGGAGAATTGGAAACGAATGAAAACAGAGAGGAAAAGAAATGAAAATATAAAGGGAACGAAATGAAAAAAAACGAGATGGAAATAGAAAATAATGCGAAAAGAGAGAGAGAAGACAGAAAAGAGACAATGAAATAGCAGAAATAGAAACAGAGAGAAGGGAAAAAGAGATGAAAATGGAAATTGATGCACACAGAGAGAGAGGGGAGAGAGAGAGAGAGAGAGAGAGAGAGAGAGAGAGAGAGAGAGAGAGAGAGAGAGAGAGAGAGAGAGAGAGAGAGAGAGAGAGAGAGAGAGAGAGAGAGAGAGAGATAGTGAGTGAGTGAGAGATAGAGAGATAGAGATAGATAGATAGATAGAGAAAGAGACAGAGACAGAGAGAGAAAGAGCAAAGGGGAAGATAATAAACATGACCATATTTTTAGGACCTTAGCTACATATACCAAAGAGTTTATCATTTAAAATCTATCTTTCTTCATTATGGCCATTATCACTCATTTTAACAAGATTTTTATTTTACCCATTGTTATTGCCTTCTATGTATCTGTCTGATACGCTTTATCAATGCTCTGATTGTGGATATTATCAGTCATAGGATGATAATCTCTATTGCTATTACAAACGTTATTGTTATCATTATTGTTATTATCATTTTTGTTATCATTAATGTCATTGCCATTATCATAGTCATTGTTATTGTCATTATCCTTATCATTAGTATTATTATTATTATCATCGCTGTTATCATTATCATTATCATTATCATTGTTACCAATATCATTATCATTATTGTTATCATTATCATTATCATTATTATCATTATTACCATCATTATCATCTTTATCATTAATATTATCATTATCAACATTTCTATCATTAGCATTATCATGATTATTATTGTTATCATTATCATCATTACTATTATCATTGTTATTATTATTATCATTATTATCATTATTATTATCATTATTATCATTATTATTATTATTATTATTATTATTATCATTATTATTATTATTATTATTATTATTATTATTATTATTATTATTATTATTATTATTATTATTATTATTATTATTATTATCATCATCATCATCATTATTATTATCATTATTATTATTATTATTATTATTATTATTATTATTATTATTATTATTATTATTATTATTATTATAACTATTATTATTATCGTTATCATTATCATTATCATTACTATTAACATTAATATCAATATTATTGTCATTAACATAATTGTTATTATTATCATTATTATTGTTATTATCATCATAATTATTATTACTACTGCTATTATCATTATCATTGTTATTATTATCATTATCATTATTATTGTTACTGTTATCATCATCATTATTATCATAATTATTATTACCATCATTACCTTTATCCTTATCATCATCATTATCATTATTGTTATTTTTTTTTATCGTAACAGATGTTACTATTATTTTTATTGTTAATATTTTCCTAAACAATATAATCATTACTATTTTTATTATTATCATTATCATTAGTATTATCATCATTACATTATCATTGGTGTTATTGCTGTTGTTATTTTTATTATCATTATCATTGACATTATCATCATCATAATTGTTATTATCATCATCGTTATTATCATCATCATTATTATCATTATCACTATAATTACTACAATTATCATTTTTGTTGCTGTTGTTATCATTATCATCATCATTATGATTGTTATTATTGTTGTTGTTGTCATTATTATAATTATTATTATTGTTGTTAATATTATTGTCCTTATCATTACCATCATTTCTTATCATTGTAACTATTATTATCATTATCATCATTATCATTATCATTATTACTATTATTATCGTTACTATTATCATTACCATTATCATTACCATCATTGTTTTCATTATCATTATCATTCATATTATTATGACTATCAATATTATCATCATTATTATCATCATTATCATTATCATTATAATCATATCATTATTATTATTACTATTATTACCATCATTATCATTATCATTATTGTTATCATTATCATTATTGTTATCATTCTCATCATTGTTATCATTATCATCATGATGATGATTATCATTATTATTATCATTGTTATCATTATTATTATTACCATCATCATTATCATCATCATTATTATTATCATTACTATTATTGTTATCATTATTATTATCATTATCACCACAGTTACTATTATTGTTATTATTATTATTACTAATACTAATACTAACACTATCATTATCATCATTACTGTCATCATTATTATAAGCATTATAATCATAATCATTATCATCATCCCTGAGCCGTATTCATATTGATAAATATAGAAAAGTTATGAATGATAATTAATATTTTCACAGAACAAGAGATGTTTTTAACCGGTTTCGAATATATCTTCGTCATAAATAACTGTATTTCTGACAAATATATTCGGAACTGGTCAAATACATCTCTTGTATTTAGAAAATATTAATTCTCATTCATACCTCTCTTGCAATCATCATCATTATTGTTATCATCATTATTATTGTTATTATCATTATCATTATCCTTACTGTTATTGTTATTATTATTATTATTATTATTAGTGTTGTTACTATTATCATTATTATCATCATTAGTATTTTCATTACTATCATCATTATCATCATTATCTTTTCTTTATCATTATTATCATCATTATTTTTTCTTTATCACTATAATCATTATTATCATTATTCTATTGTTATTATCAATATCATTATTATCATTATCATTATCATCATTCATATTGTTGATGTTACTATTTTCATAATCATTAATATTATTGTTATTATTATCATTACTATCATTATCATTATTATCATTATTATCATTATTATTATTATCATTATTATTATTATTATCATTATTATTATCATTATTGTTATTATTACTACTATTATTATCATTATTATTATTATTATCATTATTATTATTATTATCATTATTATTATTATTATTATTATTACTATTATTATTATCATTATTATTATCATTATTATCATTATCGTTATAATTATCATCATTACCACTATTATTATTATTATGATCATTACCATTGTTATTATCAATGTAATTGTCATCATTATTATAAGTATTATTATCGCTATTATCATCACCATCATTAATATTTTTATCACTATTATTATAATTTTTATCATTATTACTATCATTACTATTATTATCCTTATCACTAACATAATCATTATATTGTTGTTGATCATTATTATTATCATTATGATTCTTATCATTATTATAATTTTATCATTATCATTAGTAGTAGTAGTAGTAGCAGTAGTATGATTATTATTGATGCTATTGTTGCTATCTCCATCATCATTATTATCATCATCCTTATTACAACCAACATCATCATCATCCTTCTAATTAGGATAAAGAATTCTAATTAAGGCAAAAGGGATGAAGGAGAGACCACTGAATACAAGGGTTGGGGGGGGAGGGGTGCATTACTTAGAGGCGGAGAAGGGGGGGGGTGCATTACCTGGAGGGGGAGAAGGGGGGGGTCTGATTTAGGGTCTCTAGCAAATAGTTTTGCGTGAGAGGGGAAGGCCAATAAAACAGCCATGAAATAACGCATCCGAGCGATAATTTTGTTAAGGCGGAGCAGAAGGAGTGGGGTGAGGAGGAGGAGGAGGAGGAGGAGGAGGAGGGGGTTAGGAAGGAGGAGAAGGAGGAAGAGGAGGGGGTTAGAGGAGGAGGAGGAGGAGGAGGAGGGGGGTGGGGGTTAGAAGAAGAGGAGGAGGAGGAGGAGGAGGGGGTTAGAGGAGAAGGAGGAGAAGGAGGGGGTTAGAGGAGAAGGAGGAGAAGGAGGGGGTTAGAGGAGAAGGAGGAGGAGGGGGGTAGAAGAAGAGGAGGAGGAGGGGGTTAGAGGAGAAGGAGGATGAGGAGGAGGAGGAGGGGGGTTAGAAGAAGAGGAGGAGGAGGGGGTTAGAGGAGGAGGAGGAGGAGGAGGAGGGGATTAAAGGAGGAGGAGGAGGAGGAGAAAAAGAGAGGTCGAAGAAAAGATGATAAAGAAGGAGGAGGAAGAGGGGGAGAGGGTGATGGGAGAAGAGAAGGAGGAGGAGGAGGGGGAGTGGGGATGAGAGGAGGAGGAGAAAGAGGAAGATAGGAAAAGATGGTAAAGAAGGAGGAGAAGGATGGGGCGATGGGGGAAGGGATTAGAGAAGGAGAAGGAGGAGGAGGAGGAAGGGGTTTAGAAAAAGGAGCTAGTGAAGAAGGTGGGATAAGTAAAGGAAAAGGAGACAAGGGGGAAAGGAGGCTAAGGAGCCGAAGATGAGGAAAGAACGTGGAGAAAGAAGAGTAGAGAGAAGAGGGAAGTACAGGAAGAGGAGGACGATGAAAAGGAGAAGGAGGAGGACAAGAAAGTGGGAGAAGGAAACGAGATAGAATAGATCGAGGAAGGTGAAGTTGAGAAGAAGGAGCTACGAAGGAGGAGAAGGACGAAGAGGAAGAGATGGAGAAGGAAGAGATGAAGAGGGAAGAGACGGAAAGGAACAGAAAGAAGAGAAGTAGGGAGAAGGAGGAGGAAGAACAGTATTAAATTTAGACGGAGGAGGTGTGGAACCGGAAGAGGAGAAGGAATAGAAGGAGGGAGAAGAACAGCATTAGGTCTAGACAGAGGAGGAGGAGGAGAAGGAGGAAGGGGCGGCGGAGAAGACAGGTACGAAAAAAGAAGGAAGGGGGAGGGGGGGGGGGGATCGGCTCGACTTGCAATTTTATTCCCCCGAGAAGCAAAGATGCGAGAGTGGAAAAAAATAGACACATAGAGAAAAACTCGAAAAATGAGATGATTAAAAATAAGTAAAAAGAAGGTGAAGTAGTGGAAGATCTGGAAAGGGGACTGGGGGAGAGGGGGAGGAGGAGGAGGAGGAGGAGGAGGAGGAGGAGGAGGAGATAGGAGGTTTAATTAAGTTACAAGGGAAGACTTGGAGAAGAAGAAGGCGGAAAAAAAGGAATATGTTTTCTAAAGTTGCATTAATTTAATGCCAAGAAATATCTTATTTTCCCCATCATAAGAAAGCTCGAGATATTCGTTCAGACTGTCGTATTTAATTCCTTTCCTGGATTAATTTGATTTGGGATGAGAAATAATTAGATTTTTCCTTCCCTTTTGGAACGTGATTTAAATCTTCTTCACTAGAATATCAAGTTAGTTTCCTGCTGTCCCTGTGTACACCTCTCTATCTATTTTACGTCCATATGTCTATCTGTTCATAGCGTTATCTATTTTCCATTTTTTTTTTTTTTTGCGTGCCTGTCTATTTTTTTCTATTTCTATCTCATTCTACCTATCATTCTGCCCATCTATCTGCCTGTCTTATTCGTTTGTTTGTTTGTTTGTCTGTCTCTGTTCGTCTGTCTGTCTGTCTGTCAATCATCAACTTATCTATTTTCTCTATGTCTCTTCTCTACCCCAGTCTATTTCTTTTTCTTCCTTCTCTCTGTCAGTTTTCTCCTTTCTTCTTGTGTCTGTCTACTTCTCAATTTCTCTCTATCTCTCTCTTTACTTCTCAATCTCTCTCTCTCTCTCTCTCTCTCTCTCTCTCTCTCTCTCTCTCTCTCTCTCTCTCTCTCTCTCTCTCTCTCTCTCTCTCTCTCTCTCTCTCTCTCTCTCTCTCTCTCTCTCTCTCTCTTTCCCCCTCTCCCTCTCACTCTCACTCTCTCTTTCTTCCTCTCTCCTTCACTTCCTCTTTCTCCCTCTCTCCTTCACTTCCTCTTTCTTCCTCTCTCTCTCTCTCTCTTTCTTTCTCTTTCTCCCTCTCCCTCTCTCTCTCTCTCTCTCTCTCTCTCTCTCATCTTCACTTTTTTCTCACGGACCTCATTCCTTTTTTCCTCCTTCTAGATGTAATATTGCTCATCGCCCTTCCTTCCTTTTTCGTCTGTTTCTCAATCCGTCTTTTTCTCTCTCTCTCTCTCAAAAGTTTTCCATCTCAGACATCTCCAAAAGGGATATTGATCGTTGTTTTTTTCTGGTTTTTATTCCTTCTCCTCCTCGTGCACTCTTCTTCCTTTTTCTCTTATTCCTCATCCTTCGTCTGCTTGTGTGTATGTGTGTGTGTGTGTGTGAGTGTGTGTGTGTGTGTGTGTGTGTGTGTGTGTGTGTGTGTGTGTGTGTGTGTGTGTGTGTGTGTGTGTGTGTGTGTGTGTGTGTGTGTGTGTGTGTGTGTGTGGGTGTGGGTGGGTGGGTGGGTGGGTGTTTGTGTGTGTATGTGTGTGTGTGTGTGTGTAGGCGTCTATGTGTATGTGTGTGTGTGTTTGTGTGTGGGTGTGGGTGTTTGTTTGTTTGTGTGTGCGTGTGTGTGGTTGTTTGTTTGC
>NC_091571.1:27928539-27931039 GCF_042767895.1 Penaeus vannamei | reverse complement strand
ATATATATATGTAATATTTATATATATATATAGTTATATATATATATGTGTATATATATATATACATATATATACACATGTATATATACATATATATACATATATACATATATATATATACATATATATATAAATATATATATATATATATACATGCACACACATATATATGTATGTCTATATATATATATATATATATATATATATATATATATATATATATATATATATATATATATGTATATATATATATATGTATATATATATATATATGATATACATATCATATATTATATATACATACATATATCATATATATCATATATCTATCATATACATTATATATATATATATATATATATATATATATATATATATATATATATATATATACACACACATACAGACACATATATATATGTGTATGAATTCAGTAATTTCTGTACACTTCCATTCCTTCCTTTCATAGCCCAAGAAATGAAAGCGGAGACGACGCGACGACTGCCTTCCCGCTTTCTTCCGTCGTTCGGGCGAAGCAGGAAGAACTCGCGGCTTTGTTGTTCCAGTGCAAATGAGGAACAGTTTGAACACTCGCGCTCTGGAACACCATCTACGGACTCGCTGGGATCCTCGCACTGGGGATGGAAAAAAAGTTTGTGCAAGGTTTGAGCCTTTTAATTCCTTTTTCTTTCTATTTCTTTTCTCTTTTCCTCTTCTTTCCTGTTCTTTTATTTTTTCCTTTTTCTTCTCTCTTTTTTCGTTTTTTTTCTTTTATTTTATTTTCTTTTTTCGTTTTTTGTTTTTTTCTGTTTTTTTTTCGTTTTTTTTTTCCTTTTCTTTTTCTTTCTTTTCTTTTTTCTTCCTTTTATTCTTTTTTCTTTTTTAGGGTTAGCATGTGTAGTTCACTCCTAGTTTATTTCGAGTGACCTTTTCCCTTCGCAAACTGCTCTCATACCTTTCACCTTTGCATGTCATTCATGTGACTTTTTGATCCTATAAGCATTAATCAGTTTCGTGAATAATTAATGCGATCTCCTAATGCTCAAAATCCCTTGATACTCATATTTAACTTCAAGCCGAAAATTTCCATCGATTTTTTTTTTTTTTTAATTTTCTTTTCTGTTCTTTTTTTCGAAACTGCCGATATAGAACGCAATTAACATCTTTAGTTGGACAAGTTTTCGGTAAATTTCACATTGATTATGCGTAATTGGCATGTCTGATGATAAACTCATATATTCAGAAAAAAAGGAATAAATGCTGTTGCGCTGGGCATTAATTTTTTTTTCCTCTCTCTCTTTTTCGTTTCCCGCAACGTTCATTTAAAAGTCAAAGTAATACGATTATCTGTCTGCAACCCAGAGGTGCCGGCAACACTCTATATGTTGTTGACATTTGTATTTCAATTTCATTTAAGTGAATATCAAACGCAACTGCTTCAAAAGAATAATTCCAAGTAGTACTGCAAATACGCGTTAACATAACTTCCCGTTTGAGCTGTAAAATGTACTATTAAACATTCCTTTATTTGTCCGATTGTGAAAGCCCTTGGCCTACATTGCATAATGAATCTCTCCGCCATCCTATTTCTCACGGATTTCGGTCGCAGTTGATTCCCGGGGCGTCCTAAGATTATTTCAACAAGGCATTGCCAAATGTGGATGGAAAAGCGCTGCTCCATCATCATATGTGAAATTATTTCATCTGGGGAAACTCCGTCTGCATACAAATAACAAAATAATAAAGTCAGGTTAATCTAATTCAATCTGAGTGAACTTCCAAGCTCATTACAGCTCGCGCAGTCCGATGATGTTTTGTTTTATTTTGTTTTGTCTTTTTTTTCCCCCCACGAGATGGAAACGCGTTGCTAACCCGTTTTCTATGTGCCGTTCCATCAATAGAAAATGGGCGGGCGGAGAGAAGCGGAGAATTTTTTTGAATAAACATGAAGGGAATAGGGAAGAGATGCATTTGATCGGGTGAAGGAAACGAAGCCAAAGTCGGAGACAGAAACGAGATTAGAATGGCGGAAGTCGGGTACAGTTCGCACGGGAGGAAGCAAATCACGCAGTCGAAAACCCACTGGTTCATAGGCACACATTTCCCTTATTCTGTGCCTGTGTGTCCTGTCTACGTGTCTATGTGTCCATCTCTTTCTTTCTCTCTATCTGGACATCTCTCTATCTATATGCTCCATTTTTCTTATTGATATGCATATATATATATATATATATATATATATATATATATATATATATATATATATATATATATATATATATATATATATATATATATATATATATATATATATATATATATATATATATATACATATATATATGCATATATGTATATATATGTATATATGTGAATATATATGTTTTTGAGAGGCGAATTGCTTTCGGTATGGCGTCCACTCTCTCTCTCTCTCTCTCTCTCTCTCTCTCTCTCTCTCTCTCTCTCTCTCTCTCTCTCTCTCTCTCTCTCTCTCTCTCTC
>NC_091571.1:27916039-27918539 GCF_042767895.1 Penaeus vannamei | reverse complement strand
CTATCACACACCCATCTACCCACCCACCTCAACCCACCCACCCAACTACCCACCTACCTACTCCAACCCATTACCCACCTACCCACTAACCCATCACCCCAACCCTAGTTACTACCAAATACTCCGTCACTCTCCAATCCATACCACCCCACCCCACCCCACCCCCAATCCCCACCTTCCCAACCCTTGTAGCTAGCATCCCCCCCCTCCCCCCCCTCCACTCCTACATAGCAAAGCGTGCTGACTTCATGCTTGCAATTTCCTGTCACGCTAGAAACAAGTTGGCTTCGAAGGCCTGTCCCGGTTTGTTAAGAACTGCGGAGCGTTTTCCCGTTTTCTGTGACAGCGGAGCGGCGTCGGTTAGAGGTGCTGTTTAGCTTATTTTTTTCTATTTCTTCTTCTTTCTCTTATTTTTCTTGTTTTATTTCTTTCACTAGATGTATCCGGTGTATCATAGTTTTATTTCAAAGATGTTGATTACTTCCTCTTTTCTTTTTTCGAGGTTTCTTACGTAATGAAGAAAAAAAACAATATTTTACACTGAAACAAATTTCTGAAACGTCAGCTGCCATTTTTCTCTCATTTACTTCCATATTTCGTCGATCAGCTGTTCGCGTCTGGGCGTCTGCGTTCGATTTAGAACATTTGTCGGGAATAAATTTACGTCTCCTGTCTCAGCTCAAAAGAAAATAGCCATTATCAGTGTTCATATCTTGTCTTTTGTTTACGTTCCTGGGAGACGAAGCTCCTCTCCGCTAAGTTCAACAGAAAAACAGTGAAAGTTAAACAACCAAGAAAAACATTGAAACAAAAGTAATAAGAAAGAAAGAGGAGATGGCCAACAAGAGGAAAGAACGAATGAAAGAAAAATAAGAAAAACAAAAAAAAACGTCTCTTTTACAAATATTAACTAAGAAAACGGTATTACCAACCCAGAAAAAATATATAGGAACAAAACTGATAAGATATAAGGACAGAAAATCAACAACAAAAAGAAATTAAAGAGGAAAGGCCTAGATAAGAAGAAAAACAAAGACAAAAGAAGGTCGTCTCTAAGCTCGCTCCGTCCGTGATCGAAGCGCTGATAATGAGGCAGCGAAACCAGCTCATCAGACCAGAATTAGTTCACTGAATCATGTAGTTTTCGAATAACACTCATTAGAACAAGTCGGAGTGCTGATTGGACAATGCATTTTATTTTCTCTTGTTTTCCTGTCTCCCTTTTCCACCTATTTTCTTTTAATCACTAGTACAATCAGACGCCAATTAGGACATTTGTGTTCATCAATTTAATTTTTTTTTCTCTCTCTTATTTTTTTTTTTTTTTAGTTCTCTGTTTACCAAACCCGCATCGAGCGCTCAAATTCTAATCGGTGTTTTAATTCCGTTGTTTTATAAATACAGTTTTAATGGACTCGCCCTGTCAGTCAAATCCTTCACACTCACAGACGCATTTGCAAATCACGAGTGTACACACACACAGACGCACGCACGTACGGAAGGCACGAACACACACACACAGATTATTATTATTGATAATATTATTGTTGGTTTGTTATTATCTTTATTGTTATTATTATCATCATCATCATTATTATTGCTATTGATATACTTGTTACTTTTATCATCATCATCATCACCACTGTTATTATTATTATGATAATTATTATCATTATTGATAGTAGTAGTACCATTATTATTATTATTATTATCATCATTATTATTATTATCGTAATTACCAATACCATTATAGCTAAATAAATCATAATATAGTTAATAATGACAAGTGTTCATATGGTAATGACAGTAATAGTAAGAATGATACTTCCTGTAATCTTATTGGCATTCTGATAAGCAAGATTGGTGACAGTGATGATAATGATATATATGACAGTATCTGATAAGTACACTGATAGTAACAATGATAAGCCCGATGAAAGCAGTAATGATCATAAGAAAAGATAATAATAGTAATGAGAAACAAAATGCATATAACAAAAAAAGGTAACGATAATCGTCATCTTTATCAACACCATGATCGTAGTTATTAACCATTACCTCTTCTCCTTTTTACCTCTATTCGTCCTTTCCGGAGGGGTAGAGAAAGAGAGAGAGAGGGAGAGAAAGATAGAGAGTGAGATAGAGGAAAGAGAGAGATAGAGAGTGAGATAGAGGAAAGAACGAGAAAGATAAAACGACAGAGAAAGAGAAAGAAAGGATAGAGAGAAAGAGAGAAGAAAAAGCGACAGAGCCAGAGAGAAAGAGGAAGAGAAAGAGAGAGGGAGCAGGAGGAACGAGAAACGAACAAAGAGAAAGTGGACACGGAAGATAATGCGATTTTCATCTTCCCTCTCCCCCCCCTCCCCTTCCTTCCACCCTCCCCCCCCACCCCCAGCCCAGACAGATCAAAAAGTTCCCGAGATGAAAGCGCCAGCATCCCTCTGCCGTCTCATCATCATCATCATCATCATCATCTTCATCATCTTCAGATCTCCGCCTG
>NC_091571.1:27896039-27903539 GCF_042767895.1 Penaeus vannamei | reverse complement strand
GGGGAGTGGTTGGGGTTGGGGGGGGTTGGGGAGTGGGATGGGGGTGGGTATAGGGGAGTGGGATGGGGGCTAGTGTTGGGGAGTGGGATGGGGGTTAGGGTGTAGGGGAGTGGGATGGGTGGGTGTAGGGGAGTGGGATGGGGGTGGGTGTAGGGGAGTGGGATGGGGGTGGGTGTAGGGGAGTGGGATGGGGGGTGGGTGTAGGGGAGTGGGATGGGGGTGGGGGGAGTGGGATGGGGGTGTTGGGGGAGTGGGATGGGGGGTGTTGGGGAATAGGATGGGGGTGTTGGGGAGTAGGATGGGGGTGTTGGGGAGTGGGATGTTGGTGGGGTGTTGGGGGAGTGGGATATGGGAGGGTGGTGTTGATGGGGGAGTGGGATGGGGGATGTTGGGAATGGGATGGGGGTGGGTGTAGGGGAGTGGGATGGGGGGTGTTGGGGGGAGTGGGATAGGGAGGGTGGTGGCGTGGGGAGTGGGATGGGGGGATGTTGGGAATGGGATGGGGTGGGTGTAGGGGAGTGGGATGGGGGGTGTTGGGGAGTGGGATGGAGAGGGATGTTGGCGGGTGGGATAGGGGAGGGTTGAGTGCAGATGGGGAGGGGGTATTGGGTAGTGGGGATGGGGGATGGGGGTGTTGGGGAGTGGGATGGGGGTGTTGAGGGGAGTGGATGGGGGAGGCGTTAGGGAGTGGGATGTAGGGGGTGTTGGGGGATTGGGATGGGGGGATATTGGGGGAAGGGGATGGGGGATGTGGGTGGTGGGTGGGATAGGGGAAAGTGAGTGGTGAAGTGAAGATGGTGGGGGTGATGGGGGGTGTTGGGGAGTGGGATGGGGGTGATGGTTGGGGGTGGGGGGTTGGGGAGTAGGATGGGGGATGGTGGGGGTTTGGGAGTGGGATGGGGGATGTTGGGGAGTGGGATGTGGAGGATGTTGGTGGGTGGGATAAGGAGGGATGAGTATAGACGGTGGAGGGGTGGGGGAGGATTTGGTGAAGGAGAGAGTTGGGGATGAATATTAGTAGTGGGGGAGGGGAGGGGATGAAGGGAAGGAGTGAGTGTAAGCGGTGGAAATGTGGGAGAGTGTGTGGGGGAGGGGGGGGAGGAGGGAAGGATAGGGGTAAGAAGGAGGGGCGGGGGTGAGAGACAGGTAGGGGGGAGGGGGTGATCTTTCTCATGCTTACATGTATTGAAAATCTTTTGTATTTTTTTTACTTTCTTTCTTTCTTTCCCTTTTTTCTCTTCCCATTTCTTTGTTTTCTACGCTGATATTCCCCCCCATCTCTTTGTCTCATTATCTCCTTTTCCTCATCTACCTTTCTATTTTCTTTCTTTGTTTCTTTACATCGTCTACTCCCCATCTTCCCTGCTTCCGCACCCTTCCTTTTATCCATTCTCTAATTAATTTCAGTTCTTATTCATCTCCTGTTCTCTCCTAATTTTCACTCACTCTTTCGCTCTCATTATCAACCCGATCCCTGCCAGTCCTTTGCCTACCCTCCCTGGCGACTCTGCCACTCCCCTACCATCCCCTGCCGACTCTGCCACTCCCCTACCATCCCCTGCCGACTCTGACACTCCCCTTCCATCCCCTACCACACCCCTACCATTCCCTGCCACGCCCCTCCCTACCAACCCCTGCCACACCATCCCCCTGTCACGCCACTGCTACACGCCCCTGCCGACTCTGCCATTCCCCTACCATCCCCTACCACCCCTGCCACACCCTCCCCTAACACCCCCTGCCACGCCCCTCCCCTACCAACCCCTACCACTGCCACGCCCCTCCCCTACCAACCCCTGCCACACCCCTCCCCCTACCATCCCCTACCACCCCCTGCCACGCCCTCCCCTACCATCCCCTACCACTGCCACTCCCTACACCCCTACCCCCTGCCACGCCCTCCCCTGCCACACCCTCACGCCCCTCCTACCATCCCCTGCCACGCCCCTCCCCTACCAATCCCCTACCACTGCCACGCCCCTCCCCTACCATCCCTCCCCCCTACCAACCCCTACCACCCCCTGCCACACCCCTCCCCTACCACCGCCTGCCACGCCCCTCCCCTACCATCCCCTACCAGTCCCTGCCACGCCCCTCCCCTACCAACCCCTACCACCCCCTGCCACGCCCCTCCCCTACCAACCCCTACCACCCCCTGCCACGCCCTCCGCGCACCAGGGATGCCTACAAAAGAACATCATCTAATCCAGAAGGAACATTAGAAATTCCAAACGGAGAAGAGGAAAAACTTTAAATTGGATCTGCAACAAAGTCTTTGTGAATGGAGGCAGCCGGTATGATAGTGCATGCCGCCTGCCCTTGGGACCTGCGCACAAAGGAGCCCCGGATTAATATGTATAAGTCAGGGCTGTGTATGTGTGTGTGTGACTGTGTGTGTGTGTGTGTGTGTGTGTGTGTGTGTATGGGTGTGTGTGTGACTGGGTGTGGGTGGGTGTGACTGTGTGTGTATGGGTGTGTGTGTGTGTGTGACTGTGTGTGGGGGTAGGGGGGGGTATGTGTGTAAGTGTGTGTGCTTGTGTACATGCGTGTGTGTGTGTATGTGTGTGTGTGTGTGTGTGGAGGGGGAGGGTGTATGTGTGCGTGAGTGCTTGTGTATGTGCATGACTGTGTGTGTGTGGGGGGGGTGTCTATGTGCAAGTGTGCGCTTGTGCGTGGAGGAGAGAAATATGTTTGGGAGACGAAAAAACAGAGAGTAAAGGAGGAACCTAGCAAAGGAGGGGAGAAGAGAGAAAAGACAGAGGAAGTAGAGAAGTAGAGGAAGAGTGAATGAAAGAGAAAAATAGCGAGAAGCAGAGAGAGAGAGAAAGGACGAAGGAGAGAACGAGAGCAATGCACAAGACAAAGACAGACCCGGGCAAGCGAAATGTAGATATGAATTTATTCATGTTCCTGTCGGTTTATCTCGCTATGTTAAAGACTGCACATCCATGCACATCCATGCACATGTCTGCCTACCGTCGTGTGTCTCTCTGCAGACGCGTGTCTATGGATGCGTGGACGTGTGTGAGGAACCTGAAGAGTAATTGCATATGTAAGCTTTTGTTGGCGAGCGGCAGAGAGACTCGAACGAAGGACAATGTTGGGTATTTCCTCTTCGTGGCGTTAATTCACCTTGTAATTCCTTTCGTCGATGCGATCAAATAGGAGGCCGTTCGTACGAGGCAGCGCTCGGGATAAGGAGAATGGTCTCCTCTCTAGTACAAAAAAGTTAGTCCCATATCCATCTGGACGTAAGGGACATGTTTTGAAGAGAAACATGCTTACTAAGCCGCGGGATGATGCGGTAGGGTGACCAGTTCCTTTCCGCCACGACTTTGACCCTAGCATGCTGACGTCAGCATACCAGGGCTCATTTACAGCTGAGTCGACTGAGAGGGGCAGCCGGGCGCGAACCCAGGACCATGCGATTGCAAAGCCAGCGCTCTACTACTGAGCAATGCCACCTCTCTAGTACACCGCAAAAAGGGGGGGGGTGAATCAGGCTGGATATGATAGTTGTATCCTATGTCGACATTTGCTCGATTGTCATTCCTCACTACAGATTGGAAGTTCCCTTGCATCTCCAAAGTATTGCAAACTAAACCTCTAACTATTGTTTTTCTTAACATTTTTTATACATTGTAACAACTTCGGCGTGAAGTTACGTTGCACAGCTGTTCTTCATAGAAAAATCAGAGATACCGCGGCATCAGCGGTTTTAAAATAACAAGAAAATGATGATGAAAAATTAGATAAATGATAGCCCCTAATGTCTAAACTAAAAATAAGAGAAAATGTTTGATAAAAGACATCTGGTTAGGGAATAACAATATATATATGTATATATATATATATATATATATATATATATATATATATATATATATATATATATATATATATATATATATATATCATCCTTCTAATATACGTGTCAAAGTTTAATATACTTATGGAGTAAGTCATATATTGCTAACACCAAATTGGAATGCACAGCACATAGCAATATCTTAATCATACACAAATAAAACCAAAATATACCCAATACTCCCCATGCCCATGTTTAATACATAACACAAACCAATATGTAACATATGCCAATTAACGTTGCTAATTTTGAGATACGACATGCTATTGCACAACCAACGACGATATGTAAAAAAGATACCAATAAAGAGTAAAATTTCTAGTAAAACAATTTCGAGAAACAGCATATTATTGTAAAATCAACGACGATATACAAAATAAAGTCAATAAAGAGTAAAAAGTCTAGTAATGAAATTTAAGATACGGCAAACTGTTGTCAAACCAACGACGATAATGTTTAAAATGCTAATAAAAAGTAAAAAATCTAGTTTTAAAAAAAACGGTATATTATTGTAAAAAATGCCAATGAAAGGTAAAAAGTCTAGTAAAACAAATTAAAAACACGGTATACTCTTGCAAAACCACCGACGATATTTTAAAAAGATGCCAATAAAAGTCAAGAGTCTAGTAAAAAAAAAAAAAAAAAAAAAAAAAAAAAAAACTATACTATTGTATAAAAAAGCCAATAGGAAGTTAGAAGTCTAGTTAAAATACCAACATTCAAAAAAAGGATACCAATAAAAAGCAAAAAGTTGAAATGCCACTTTGTCCCCCATCTTGCAGTGTGAAGAAGGCCGTGTCTTTAGCATGAGGCGGAACACTTCACACTTATCAGGAGCATCACATCCTGTCATTAAGCTTTTAACCCTACTTCATAAGATATTTTTTCCTTCGTAAGTGACAGGTTGTTAAAAAATCTATATGATAAGAAATTTTCGCATCGACAGAAGGGAAGAGGAAGAAGGAGGGGGGGAGGGGAGGGGAGGGGAGAAAAAAAAAGGGTGAGAGGAGGAGGGGGAAAAAATCGTAATTGCATCAACGCCAAAAATTAAAAGATAATAAGAGGTTCCAAACTTTAGATGGGTGTATCTTTTCTTTATCTTTTTTTTATCTCTGTGAAGACGTAGCTCCCTTCTTCCCCTCCCCTCCCCTCCCCTCGTCCTTTTCCCCTTCCTCCCCTCCCCTCCCCCTCCCCTCCCCCTATCCTTTGCCGCCCTTCCCCCTTTCTTGCTTTTCCTTTCTCTCCCTTATTCTCTCCCTACCCCACCCCCCCCATTTCTTCCTTCCCTCCCTCTCCAGGCATAAACTCACCCCACTCTTTCCCCTCTCCCCTTCCTCCTCCTAAACCTCTACAAACCCACCCTCACCCCCTTCCCTCTCTGTGTCTTTCCCCTCTTTTCAACCTTAACCCCACATGTCCCCTCCCTATTTCTCCTATTGAACTCTCCCCTCTCCACTCACGAAACCTCATCAACCTTAACCCCCACATTCCCCCTCTTTTCTTCCCTAGCCCACTCTCCCCACTCGACTCATGAAACCTCACCAACCTTAACCCCACATTCCCCCTCTTTTCTTCCCTAGCCCACTCTCCCCACTCGACTCATGAAACCTCACCAACCTTAACCCCACATTCCCCCTCTTTTCTTCCCTAGCCCACTCTCCCCCTCGACTCATGAAACCTCACCAACCTTAACCCCACATTTCCTTCTTTTCTTATCCCACTCTGCCCTCTCCACTCAGGAAACCTCATCAACCTTAACCCCACATTTATCCTTTTCTTATCCCACTCTGCCCTCTCCACTCACGAAACCTCATCAACCTTAACCCCACATTTCCCCTCTCTACTTCCCCTCTCTACTTCCACCCTCACCACTCACGATACCTCATCCCACCCCTCTCCTACCACTAGACTTCGCTACCCCACTCCCTCACCCTTTCTCCAAACCTCATCTTCCCCCCCTTCCCCTCCTCCTCTTCCAACCCCTCAAGCACACTTCACCCTTTCCCTACCACTCCACTTCCCCCCTTCTCCACTTTCCCCACCATTTCACCTCCCTTACTCCACCTCCCCAACTTCACCTTCCCCCGCCACGTTACCTTCCCCACTCCACCGTCCTCAACACTTTTGTTCCACCACTCCACTTTCTCCCAGCTACACCTTCCCCCAACTACACTTCCCCATCTCCACTTTCCCCCATCTCCACCTTCCCCCATCACTCCATTTCCCCCCCACTCCACCTCCCCCACTCCCCCACCACTTCACCCCCCCACATCTCCGCTTTCCGCCACTCCACCTTCCCTACTCCTACTCCCCCAACAAGTCCGCCTCCCCCTCTCCCCTCAACCCTCCCCTCTCTCTCTAATAGGTTAAAGGATTTTGAATAAGCTTGTGTTGCCCCCTGCCCTGCCCCTCTCCCTACCCCTGCCCTCTCCCTACCCCCTGCCCCTTCTCCTACCCCTACCCCCTGCCCCTCCCCCTACCCCTGCCCCTTCCTCTACCCCCTTTCTCTTATCATCTCCTTTCTTCAACACTTAGTATTCTCTACTGTTGTTTATTTGTACCTGATAATATTCATTTAGCAGTTTTTCTTTTCTTGTGCTTTTTCATTATGTATTTCTGTCACTCTATTCTCTCTTCTATCTTCTCTTTTATGTCTCTCTCTCTCTCTCTTTCTCTCTCTCTCTCTATCTCTCTCTCTCTCTCTCTCTCTCTCTCTCTCTCTTTCTCTCTCTCTATATATATATATATATATATATATATATATATATATATATATATATATATATATATATATGTATGTATGTATGTATATATCCCTGTCCCTTTCTGCCTTTCTCCCTCATTTACCTAATGACATTTAGTGTTTCTCTCTCTCTCTCTCTCTCTCTCTCTCTCTCTCTATCTATCTATCTATCTCTCTCTCCCTCATATCAGCCATTTTAATTGCATCCACTCTCCCCGTCTACGTAAGACCGAGACCAACGACCATCCAGTACAACGACCGGACCGGAACTGAGGAACCGCGCCGTCTCGATGGTGTCATGGCGGATGCAAATTCCCGCCAAAATTGGTCAACAAGACTTGCGCCTCAAATACCCGGTCCGCAGCGGCATCCGGCGGCTTTGGTTATTACCAACTTTAGTTCGAAAACTCGTACATTTGTTGCGAAATTGTTTAGAGAGGGTGGGGTGGAGAGAGAGAGAGAAAGAGAGAGAGAGAGAGAGAGAGAGAGAGAGAGAGAGAGAGAGAGAGAGAGAGAGAGAGAGAGGTTGATAGAGGTGGGGGGATGGAGGGGGAGGAAGGGGAGAGGGAGAGAAATCAGTGTGAGTGAATGGAGTCTCCTCCTCACTCTCGCTCTCCCTCCCCCTCTCCTCCTTCCCCTCCCCCTCCCTCTCCCCCTTCCCCTTCCCCTCCCCCTCACTCTCCCTCCCTCTCCCCTACCCCCCTACGAAAACAACTATTGTTAGCCAAGTCGGATTACTCTTATCGGCGTGTACGAAAACGGCGGAAGGTACCCAGGGGGGGAGGAGCAAATGGGGGGAGGGAGGGGGAGAGGGGAAGGGGAGGCTGTTTTCACTTATTCGAAATTTCTCTCTGGTTTTTCTATCTATATTTCTATATCTTTATCTTTC
>NC_091571.1:27869434-27873039 GCF_042767895.1 Penaeus vannamei | reverse complement strand
AAGAAAAGAGAAGGAGAGCATAGGAGGCAAAGCAAAGGAAGAAGAGAGAGAAGGAGAGCATAGGAGGCAAAGCAAAGGAAGAAGAGAGAGAAGGAGAGCATAGGAGGCAAAGCAAAGGAAGAAGAGAGAGAAGGAGAGCATCGGAGGCAAACGAAAGGAAGAAGAGAGAGGAGGAGGAAGAGGAGGTTACACGCACGAGTACCTTTACAAACACTGTAGCGGGCAGGAGGCATGAAGGCGTGTGTGCGTGAAAAATGTGTGCATACTCCCAGACCCACACGGACATCATGGACACGCACGAACTTGCAAACAAACACAGATGCACAAAAAGTTATTGAAGTACACACAAAAAAAAAACATTTATCTCCCAAATCACACGCGCGCATACAGAAGCGCAAACAAATATATTCAGACATGATACGTAAACACATTCTGCACATCAACACGATAATACACACACATACATACACACACTCAAGAACACACTGACACACACACACACGAACACATACACAATCACACACTGACACAAACACACGAACACACACATACACACAACCAAGCAAGCAGACACAAACACACACGCACACACACACGAATCACACACTCACACTAACACATACACACACACACACATACACACACACACACACACACACACACACACACACACACACACAAACATACATACACACACACACACACACGCCCTCACACACGAACACACACACACAATGACACACTGACACAAACACACAAGCACACACACAGACACACACACGCACACACACACGTAACTTACCACGTAATATCAGTGACAGACGCGCCACAAGACCACAGGGACGTGATAAAACTGCGCGATTTGCGGGCCGGTTTCCCAAGGACGGTGGGCGGTGGGCGGTGGGCGTCGAGCTCGTCACAGAGGAGGCTACACTGAGGACAAGCACAAAGGCTTTATTATTCCACAACTTTAACAATGCATTTTTTCGTCAACATTTCAGCGTGGTTAGAAAGTGTCGTCATGTATATTCAATTATATATATATATATATATATATATATATATATATATATATATATATATATATATATATATATATATATATATTTATATATATATTTATATATATATATATATATATATATATTTTTTTTTTTTTTTTTTTTGGGGGGGGGGTGTTTGGTTTTGTGTGTGTGTGTGTGTGTGCGCGTGTGTGTGCCTGTGTGTTTACGTTTCCACGCGCCCAAAACAAAGCTAAAATACAACCACAAAACAGAGACAAAATTCCCTCACACCCACACAACCTCCTACACATACTTAGACACACACCTACACACACACACACACACACACACACACACACAGACGCTCCCAACCCCTCAACCCCCTCCCACACACACACCTACACCTACGCCTACACTACACTCAAACACGCAGCCTCCCTCGCCCCATTCCGCCCCCAACCTCCCCAACCCCCTCCCACACACACACCTACACCTACACACACCCTCCCCCTTCCGCCCCCCTCCCCTCCCCCCTTCCGCCCCCCCACACACCTATACCTACACACATCCTCCCCCCTCCCCTCCCTCCGCCCCCTTCCCCTCCCCCCTTCCGCCCCCCCCCCTTCCCCCCACCCCCGTCAGCTGGGAAGAAAATAGAAGCAGGGCAGTAAATCCCGCCCGCCGCCCGCTGAGTTACGCCGCCATCCATACCCAGCCGGAGATGTTTGTCAGCAAGGATGAATCTCCCCGTGTTGGTCGTCCTTGCGAGGGGGGTGGGGGTGGGGGGTAAGGGGGAGGTTGCGGGGGTTAAGGGGGGAAGGGGTGAAGGAGGGGAAGGGGAGGGGGGTTAGGGGGGAGGTGGTGGGGGTAAAGGTGGAGGGGGTGGGAGTAAAGGGGGGAGGGGGTGAAGGTGGGTGTGATGGAGGGGAGGGAGTAAAGGACGGGAGGTGGTGGGGTAAAGGGGGGAGGGGTGGGTGTAAAGGAGGGGAAGGGGAGGGGGGTTAAGAGGGGAGGTGGTGGGGGTTAAGGGGGAGGTGGTGGGGGTTAAGGGGGAGGGGTGTATGTGAAGGAGGGGAAGGGGAGGGGGGTTAAGGAGGAGAGGAGGGGGTAAAGGGGGGAGGGGGTGAAGGAGGGGAGGTGGTGGGGGTTAAGGGGGGAGAGGAGGGGGTTAAGGGGGGAGGGGGTGAAGGAGGGGAAGGGGAGGGGGGTTAAAAGGTGAGAGGAGGGAGTTGGGGTTACGGGGAAGGTGGTGGGGGTTAATGGGGGAGGGGTGGATGTGAAGGAGGGGAGGGGAGTGGGAGAGGGGTTGGGAGTAAAGGGGGAAAGGGGAGGGGGTTGGGTGTAAAGGAGGGGGAAGGGAGGGGGGTTAAGGGGGGAGGGGAGAGGTGGTTGAGGGTAAAGGGGGGAAGGGGGGAGGATAAAAGGGGGAAGTGATTGGGTTTAAAAGGGGGAGGAGAGCGAGAGAGCTGTTGAGGGTAAAGGGCGGTAGGGGAGGGGGTTGGGATTAAGGGGGAGGGGTTGGGGGTTAAGAGGGGATGGAATTAGGTGAAAAGGGAGGGTTAGGAAGGGGAGGTTGGTTGAGTGACTGGTTGAGGGTGAGGATGAATAAGACAAATGAGAGAATGAGGGCGAATGGAGATGGGTTGGGGGGGGGGGAGGGTGAAGGCGCGAGTGAGGACGTAGGGGGGATGGAGTTGGAGGAGTGAGGGTGAAGTCGGTTAGATGAAGGTTGGAAAAGTGAAGTGAGGGTGAGTGAGCGTGAGTAAGGGTGGGAGTGAGGAAAGGATGAGGGTGGATGATCGAAGAGAGTGGAGTGAAGGTGGATGATACTAAGGGTGGAGTGTGTGTTAGTGGAGTGAGTATGAGGGTGGAGTGTGTGTTAGTGGAGTGAGGATAAGGGTGGAGTGTGTGTTAGTGGAGTGAGGATAAGGGTGGAGTGTTTGTTAGTGGAGTGAGGATAAAGGTGGAGTATGTGTTAGTGGAGTGAGTATGAGGGTGGAATGAGTTAAGCGTACGTGTGAGTGAGTAAGGATAGGCGAGGATAGTTTGGGAGTAGAGTGAGTAAGGATACGTCGGTGATGAGGCGAGAATGAGGATGAGGTGAGTATTATGGGGGTGAGGACTTTGGAGATAAAGGTATGAGGTGAGAGAGAAGAAGGAAAGAAAAGCGATGAGGGGAATGAGGAGAGAGAGAGGGAGGTGCGAGAGCAAAGAAGAAGAATGGGAAAGAGAAGCAAAGACAAAAAAAAACGAAAAAAATTATCACTTTTTTTCTTTTTGTTCACTGTTCAAATTCTGTTTTTTTCGATGAGGGGAATGAGGAGATAAAGAAAGAAGTGCGAGAGTAAAGAAGAATGGGAGAGAGAAACGAAAACAGAAAAAAACGAAAAAATGTATATTCACTTTTTTTCCTTTTGTTCACTGTTCAAATTCTGTTTTTTTCCGATGAGGGGAATGAGGAGATAGAGAGAGAAGTGCGAGAGTAAAGAAGAATGGGAAAGAGAAACAAAAACAGAAAAAAACGAAAAAATGTATATTCACTTTTTTTCCTTTTGTTCACTGTTCAAATTCTGTTTTTTTTTTCAATGAGGGGAATGAGGA
>NC_091571.1:27846934-27861934 GCF_042767895.1 Penaeus vannamei | reverse complement strand
TCCCTCTTCTCTCATCTTTCTTCTCTCCCTTCCCTCTTCTTTCTCCATAAAACATTTGCAATCGTTTTCCAGTCGCCCTGCCAATGGGATCTGATCTCATTATTTAGGCTACTTATCTTCCTATATCTCTCTAACTTATTTTTATTTGCTAGTTCTGAGACGCTATTCCAGAAATTGTGTTACTTATACATGTATATATATAACGTCGTAGTTACATCTATATGTTATTGTTCGTTTTATTTATAATTGTTTTCGTACAATTTCCATGTGTTCGTATCTCGTACAATTTCCATGTGTTCGTATCTCGTACAATTTCTATGTGTTCGTATCTCGTACAATGTACTTATACATGTATATATAACGTCGTAGTTACATCTATATATGCTTTTCTGTTGTTGTTTTTTATAACTGTTTTTGTACAATTTCCATGTGTTCGTATTTCGTACAATTTCCATGTGTTCGTATCTCGTACAATTTCCATGTGTTCGTATCTCGTACAATTTCCATGTGTTCGTATCTCGTACAATTTCCATGTGTTCGTATCATCAGATTCCAACTTTAATATGCTTATTTGCATTTTGGTATTATGGAAGCGGCGTTTTCTCTCGGAATATTTTCATAATAACTTTTTTTTCTCTCTCTCTTCCTCTCTCACTCTCTTGAAAGGAGATTATTGGGGTCGATGTAACGAATTGCCTATTTTCCTGATTTATGGCAATGATTTCGGGTCATATATTTACGGTATGCCCACCTCTCTTTTTCTTCTTTCTCTCTCTCTCTTGCTTCTTCTCTCCTTCCTTACTTCCTTTCTTCGGTTCTTCGGGTCTGTTCCACCCTCATTTTTTTTTTTTTTTTTTTTTTTTTTTTTTTTTTTTTGACAGCCAATTCGAAAGTCCGTTCTGAACGTACAGAGGAACACGTGCGTAAAAATAGGCTTATTCGACGTACATGAGGAGACTACGCATCGTGAGTGTTTGTGTCTGCATGTGTGTTTGTGTCTGCATGTGTGTTTGTGTCTGCATGTGTGTTTGTGTCTGCATGTGTGTTTGTGTCTGCATGTGTGTTTGTGTCTGCATGTGTGTTTGTGTCTGCATGTGTGTTTGTGTCTGCATGTGTGTTTGTGTCTGCATGTGTGTTTGTGTCTGCATGTGTGATTGTGTCTGCATGTGTGTTTGTGTTTGCATGTGTGTTTGTGTCTGCATGTGTGTTTGTGTCTGCATGTGTGGCTGTGTCTGCATGTGTGTTTGTGTCTGCATGTGTGTTTGTGTTTGCATGTGCGTTTGTGTCTGCATGTGTGTTTGTGTCTGCATGTGTGTTTGTGTTTGCATGTGTGTTTGTGTCTGCATGTGTGTTTGTGTCTGCATGTGTGTTTGCGTCTGCATGTGTGTTTGCGTGGAGGGAGGGAGGAAGAAAGAGAAAAAGAGGGAGGAAGAAAGAAAGAGAAAAAAGAGGGAGGAAGAAAGAAAGAAAGAGAGAGAAAGGGAGAAAGAAAGAGAAAAAATAGAAGAAGAAAGAAAGAAAGAAAGAGAGAAAGGGAGAAAGAGAAAGAGAGAAAGGGAGAAAGAAAGAGAAAAAAGAGGGAGGAAGAAAGAAAGAAAGTGAGAAAGGGAGAAAGAAAGAGACAAAAAGAAGGAAGAAAGAAAGAAAGAAAGAAAGAGACAAAAAGAGGAAGAAAGAAAGAAAGAGAGAGAGAAAGGGAGAAAGAAAGAGAAAGAGGGTGATCGCCTTGGAAGGGGGAGAGAGAGGAGAGTTTTCACGCCCTAAATATTCAGCCTATCTTAGATAATGGTTCGACTTGCAGCAACTTCCTTATCGTAAAACTTTTAAGAGGAGCGAAGGGGTCGGGGGGGAGGGGGAGGGGGGGAGGGAGGCGGAAACGGGTTAGAAGAGCTGAGGGAAGGGGGAGGGGGGTGAGAGGGGAGGTGGAGGGGGTGAGAGGGGAATCGGAGGGGGAGGAGGGGGTGAGAGGGCGAGGAGGGGGTGAGAGGGGAGCTGAAGGAGGTGGAGGGGGTGAGAGGGGAGCTGGAGGGTGAGGAGGGGGTGAGAGGGGAGCTGAAGGAGGTGAAGGGGGTGAGAGGGTAATCGGAGGGGGAGGGAGTGAGAGGGGGAATCGGAGGAGGTGGAGGGGGAGGCGGGGGTGAGAGGAAAATCGGAGGGGGTGAGAGGGGAGCTGGAGGGGGAGGAGGAGGTGAGAGGGGAATCGGAGGGGGGGGAGGGGGGGAATGGGAGGAGGTGGAGGAGGAGGTGAGAGGGGGGAATCGGAGGAGGAGGAGAGGGTGTGGGGTGATGAGAAAAAAGGAGCGAGGAGTGGGAGAGGTTGGGGAGAGCGATACAAGGGTTAGAGCGGACCAGACAAGCGCATGGCGTAACAGATGGGCCAACGGAGGCCGCCCGTGCATTAATCTTCTGTTAACGGTACTTTCCCCGTTTATACTTGCCTGAGGCGAGTTCGGAAGGGAGGGGTGTCTGGGGCTGAGGGGAGGGGGGGTGCCTGGTGACTGACTGCTCTCTTGATTGTAAGTTAGAAGTTTAATAATGGCTGCTTGTGGGGAGGTTGGTGTTGTGGTGTTGCCTGATGTTGCGATTTCGGTGCTCATTAAACCGTTAATATCAGCTGTTATCACATTTCCAGCATGCTATTGTCTCGCCATGAACGCAGACTTCATAATGCATCAAAAAGAGAATTGCATTTTCTATCATTTTTCATTTGTTCTTTGCTATCTTCTCTCGTCTATTTGCATATAAATAACATTACGTTGCGGATAGATATATCATGCTGCAGGGAATAATATGTTATATGTTTCAGTTCCAGTGCGAAATATCAAGAAAATTCTGTTCTCCTTCCGAGTCACTTCGGAAATATTGCGATACACACACAACGCGCTGGTGGCTTGGTATGTATTTCCTTTGGTAGCGAGAAGCAGCTCACCTCTCTCTCTCTTTCTCTCTCTCTCTCACTCTCACTCTCACTCTCACTCTCTCTCTCTCTCTCTCTCTCTCTCTCTCTCTCTCTCTCTCTCTCTCTCTCTCTCTCACTCACTCACTCACACACACACACACACACACACACACACACACACACACACACACACACACACACACACACACACACACACACACACACACACACACACACACATCCATGTATAAATGTACATGTATGAATTAAATGCATTGCTAAAGAGACAGGCTATTCAAAGGGCGAGGGAATGAGACCACGGTGGATCCGAAGGTGTTACAGTGAATTAACAATGGGTTCCCTAATTGCTCTTTATACACGTACAACTCCCGGAGTCTGTGGAGTATAACCAAGGCAGATCTTATTCATGGACGAGGAACACAGGGGGTCTTAATGCATCGATTAGTCGATCTGTTGTTTTTGGTTCTTAATCAAGGAGGCTAATTTAGTCTCTTGCTTGGATGCTAAATTGTTTTTTTTATGAATGAAATGTTTCATGTGGTTCTGAAATATAACTTAATCTGATCTTAGGGCGAAGCGTGCAGGAATAACTCATTGATTGGTTTCTTTATTTCATAATCAAGGAAAGTAGTTTAATCTCTATTCCTTGATTGTTTCTCGAAATGTATTCCGTTGACAATTAGTCCTTTTGCGTCCTCTGTTAAGGTTGGTTAGTATACATTAAATTTGAGTTTCACACATGCCAGGTTTACATGACTGAATCTAGCGTCCTGAATACATCGCCGCTGTCTGTGATTCTGTGATAGAGAAAACTTCAAAGGGACTTTAGGATGAGAGTTGACCACTTTTCCACTTTAGAGGATATAGAGGTGACTTGTCATATGAAGCATTTTGAATGGCCCTCACTTTATTTTGAACTCAGAAGTCAGAAGCTTCACAGCCAATGGGAAAACGCGGGCATTGTGAAACCAAGGAAAGAGTGAAGAAGCCTCAAAAAAATTAAATTTTTGAAAAGTTCCATATTAGGCTGAAGTAAAATTATCCCCAATAAATATACACACAAGATCAAAGCTAGGAATGAAGACGGAAACCAAGCCATCACCCAATTCCCGTTGCAAAGACCTCGACTGCCACAACGGAAGACAAGAGAGGAGACCATCTACAGACAGGGCATCAGGTCGTCAGCCAATTCACATCGCAGGAGCCCTTCAATCACCTGTCACACTGGAAGGCAGGAGTCCTGGCCTCCTGCAGTCAATCAGGTCATCAGCCTACACTACAAAGACCTTTCGACCAGCTGTCTCGCACGAACGCAAGCGACCTGACCACCTGCAGCAGTCAGAGAGCCAGGTCATTGTCCGCTTCAGACCTGCCACACGGAAAACGCCACGTGAACGCTATCAGAGTTCATTTAGATCGAATCTGAGGAAAGGAGAATCCAGTAATTCTTTTCTATTCATTCGGTGGTTTAGTGGAATATATTTCATCAACAAGGCTCGTACGTCTACTAATTAAACTTTAAGATTTCTGTTTAGATAACTTCAAGCATAAAAGTATCACTGACGTAAATAAAATCCGATTTTCTGAAAGGCAATATTCAGTGTTCTGTTGTTTTGTTGTTGTTGTTGTTTTTGTTGTTGTTTTGTTTTGTTTTGTTTTAAATAACATGAATAAACTTCCTTATAAAATACTAGGAGAATATTTCTAAAGAGGGAAATAGATAGATAGATGAAGAGAACGAGGAATAACACACAAAGACAATAAACGAAGCAGAGGAATTAAATGCAAGAATGAGTGTGCCCGTGTTGAATGCAAGCTTTGCAACTCTGACGGAGCCGGAAGTTGCGTTTCCGGTAGAAGTGATGAGCGCGTTGTCACAAAGGGGGGGAGGGGAGGGAGGGGAGGGGGGGGGAGAGGGGAGATAAGGCTTATGAGCGCGTGTGTGTCTGTCGATGTCATTTAGGCGAAATAAAAACTGCGAAAGGGCGATGAACATGAACAGTGAGAAATGATAATGACGCGGAATAGGAGGAGATGAGATGATGTAGTGAGCGCGGTGGTGAAGCGTCTAAGGGTTCATTTTCCTTGTTGATGTGAAGTGGCATGACCCTTTCGTTCTTTTCGGCGCGGCGTTTTAACTAAAATATAGGAGATACTATGTCTCTGGGTGTTTACATGTAGATAGATATGTATATATACATAAAGCTATATGTATGTATGTATACACACACGCACACACACACACACACACACATTTAAATATATATATATATATATATATATATATATATATATGCATATACATATATATATATATGTAGATATATATATGTATGTATGTATATATGTCTATATTTATATATATATTCATATGTATGATATATATATATATATATATATATATATATATATATATATATATATATATATATATATATATATATATATATATATATATATATATATATATATATATATATATATACATATATATATATATATATATATATATATATATACATATATATATATATATATATATATATATATATATATATATATATATATATATATATATACACACACACACATATATACGCATGTGTGTGTAAACTAAAGATTCACACCTGAATTCCCTTTTTCAGCCTCCACTCTAAGCGCCCCGAGGAAGACGCGTCGGCGGCGTCCACTTCCCGGCCGCGCGAGTCGCCGCTTTGATGAACGGGCCTCGATGCTGCAGTCGCGCCCACGGGGGTCCCTGGGTGGGCGGGGGTTGTGGGGGGGGGGGTTGAAGGGGGGCGCGGGTTTAAGGGCGTTGCAGGGGGGTCAATGGAGAGGGGTTGTGGGCGGAAGAGGGTTGCAGGGGTTTAGAAAGAGGGAGTAGTGAGAGTGGGGTTGTGGGAGGGGGTTCTGGAGGGAGGAGGTAGTGGGCGGGAGTTGAGGGCGGGGAGAGGGGGAGTGTGGGCGAGATGTAGGTTGCAGGGGGAATGAGAACTGCCTGAGTGTGCGCTTCCTTGCCTGTTTGCATCCATGTGAGTTTGTTTGCGCTTGTGTTACGTGCATACTTGTTTAAATGTTTGTGTTTGTGTGTTTTTGAGGTTGTATACATCTATATCCGTGTGTACCTTAGCATGTCTGTGTGCGTTTGTGTGCATATGCTTTTGCCTGCGACTCCATATGGGTTTGGGCGCAGTGTGCTTTGATATATGTGCTTGTCTGTGACCGTGCCTGCGTTCGCAACTCCAGTGATCGTTGCTTGATATTGTCAGCGACAGGTGCATTCTGGGTAATAAATTCAGGCGTTATCACGTTATGTAGGCGAGGATGTGTGAACAGACGGCGCCCGCCCACCCGCCGCCGGCCGCCCGCCATCAATTATTCCTCGCCCCGTAATCCCTCGGGGGAGTTGCTGCACTATATTACCTTCACAGCGCCTCGATCGCCGACGCCGCACGCACCGCCCCGCCGGCCCGCCCTCCGCGCCGCTGGGTTTCTCACTGTGCCACAGGCGGTCTCCCTTCTCTCTTTCTCTCCTTCTCTCCTTCTCTCCGTCCCTCCATCTCTCCGTCTCTCCGTTTCTCCGTCTTTCCGTCTCTCCGTTCCTCCGTCTCTCCTTCTCTCCGTCCCTCCGTCTCTCCTTCTCTCCGTCTCTCCTTCTCTCCATCCCTCCGTCTCACCGTCTCTCCGTCTCTACGTCCCTCCGTCTCTCCGTCTCTCCGTCTCTCCGTCTCTCCGTCTCACCGTCCATCCGTCTCTCCGTCTCTACGTCCCTCCGTCTCTCCTTCTCTCCGTCCCTCCGTCTCTCCTTCTCTCCGTCTCTCCTTCTCTCCGTCCCTCCGTCTCTCCGTCTCTCCGTCTCTCCGTCCCTCCGTCTCTCCGTCTCTCCGTCTCTCCGTCTCACCGTCCATCCGTCTCTCCGTCCCTCCGTCCCTCCGTCCCTCCGTCTCTCCTTCTCTCCGCCCCTCCGTCTCTCCGTCCCTCCGTCTCTCCGTCCCTCCGTCTCTCAGTCCCTCCGTCTCTCCGTCTCTCCGTCTCTCCGTCTCTCCGTCTCACCGTCCCTCCGTCTCTCCGTCTCTCCGTCCCTCCGTCCCTCCGTCCCTCCGTCTCTCCTCTCCGTCCCTCCGTCTCTCCGTCCCTCCGTCCCTCCGTCCCTCCGTCTCTCCTTCTCTCCGTCCCTCCGTCTCTCCGTCCCTCCGTCTCTCCGTCCCTCCGTCTCTCAGTCCCTCCGTCTCTCCGTCTCTACGTCCCTCCGTCTCTCCGTCCCTCCGTCTCTCCGTCCCTCCGTCCCTCCGTCCCTTCGTCCCTCCGTCCCTCCGTCCCTCCGTCTCTCCGTCCCTCCGTCTCTCAGTCCCTCCGTCTCTCCGTCTCTACGTCCCTCCGTCTCTCCGTCTCTCCGTCTCTCCGTCTCTCCGTCTCTCCGTCCCTCCGTCTCTCCGTCCCTCCGTCCCTCCGTCCCTCCGTCTCTCCGTCTCTACGTCCCTCCGTCTCTCCGTCTCTCCGTCCCTCCGTCTCTCCGTCTCTCCGTCCCTCCGTCCCTCCGTCCCTCCGTCCCTCCGTCCCTTCGTCCCTCCGTCCCTCCGTCCCTTCGTCCCTCCGTCCCTCCGTCCCTCCGTCCCTTCGTCCCTCCGTCTCTCTGTCCCTCCGTCTCTCCGTCTCTCCGTCCCTCCGTCTCTCCGTCCCTTCGTCTCTCCTTCTCTCCGTCTCTCCGTCCCTCCGTCTCTCCGTCCCTCCGTCTCTCCGTCCCTCCGTCTCTCCGTCCCTCCGTCCCTCCGTCCCTCCGTCCCTCCGTCCCTCCGTCCCTCCGTCCCTCCGTCTCTCCTTCTCTCCGTCTCTCCGTCCCTCCGTCCCTCCGTCCCTCCGTCTCTCCGTCTCTCCGTCTCTCCTTCTCTCCGTCTCTCCTTCTCTCCGTCCCTCCGTCTCTCCGTCTCTCCGTCCCTCCGTCTCTCCTTCTCTCCGTCTCTCCTTCTCTCCGTCTCTCCTTCTCTCCGTCCCTCCGTCCCTCCGTCCCTCCGTCCCTTCGTCTCTCCGTCTCTCCGTCTCTCCGTCCCTCCGTCCCTCCGTCCCTCCGTCCCTCCGTCCCTCCGTCCCTCCGTCCCTCCGTCCCTCCGTCCCTCCGTCCCTCCGTCCCTCCGTCCCTCCGTCCCTCCGTCTCTCCGTCTCTCCGTCTCTCCGTCTCACCGTCCCTCCGTCTCTCCGTCTCTCCGTCTCTCCGTCTCACCGTCCCTCCGTCTCTCCGTCTCTCCGTCTCTCCGTCTCACCGTCCCTCCGTCCCTCCGTCCCTCCGTCCCTCCGTCTCTCCGTCTCTCCGTCTCTCCGTCCCTCCGTCCCTCCGTCCCTCCGTCCCTCCGTCCCTCCGTCCCTCCGTCCCTCCGTCCCTCCGTCTCTCCGTCTCTCCGTCTCTCCGTCTCTCCGTCTCACCGTCCCTCCGTCTCTCCGTCTCTCCGTCTCACCGTCCCTCCGTCTCTCCGTCTCTCCGTCTCTCCGTCTCACCGTCCCTCCGTCTCTCCGTCTCTCCGTCTCTCCGTCTCACCGTCCCTCCGTCCCTCCGTCTCTCCGTCTCTCCGTCTCTCCGTCTCACCGTCCCTCCGTCTCTCCGTCTCACCGTCCCTCCGTCTCTCCGTCTCACCGTCTCTCCTTCTCTCCGTCTCTCCGTCCCTCCGTTTCTCCGTCTCTCCGTCTCACCGTCCCTCCGTCCCTCCGTCTCTCCGTCTCTCCGTCTCTCCGTCTCTCCGTCTCTCCGTCTCACCGTCCCTCCGTCCCTCCGTCCCTCCGTCCCTCCGTCTCTCCGTCTCTCCGTCTCTCCGTCCCTCCGTCCCTCCGTCCCTCCGTCCCTCCGTCCCTCCGTCCCTCCGTCCCTCCGTCCCTCCGTCCCTCCGTCTCTCCGTCTCTCCGTCTCTCCGTCTCTCCGTCTCACCGTCCCTCCGTCTCTCCGTCTCTCCGTCTCACCGTCCCTCCGTCTCTCCGTCTCTCCGTCTCTCCGTCTCACCGTCCCTCCGTCTCTCCGTCTCTCCGTCTCTCCGTCTCACCGTCCCTCCGTCCCTCCGTCTCTCCGTCTCTCCGTCTCTCCGTCTCACCGTCCCTCCGTCCCTCCGTCCCTCCGTCTCTCCGTCTCTCCGTCTCACCGTCCCTCCGTCTCTCCGTCTCACCGTCCCTCCGTCTCTCCGTCTCACCGTCTCTCCTTCTCTCCGTCTCTCCGTCCCTCCGTTTCTCCGTCTCTCCGTCTCACCGTCCCTCCGTCCCTCCGTCTCTCCGTCTCTCCGTCTCTCCGTCTCTCCGTCTCTCCGTCTCTCCGTCTCACCGTCCCTCCGTCTCTCCGTCTCACCGTCCCTCCGTCTCTCCGTCCCTCCGTCCCTCCGTCCTTCCGTCCCTCCGTCTCTCCGTCCCTCCGTCTCTCCGTCCCTCCGTCTCTCCGTCCTTCCGTCCCTCCGTCTCTCCCTCCCTCCGTCCCTCCGTCCCTCCGTCTCTCCGTCTCTCCGTCCCTCCGTCTCTCCGTCCCTCCGTCTCTCCGTCTCTCCGTCTCTCCGTCTCTCCGTCCCTCCGTCTCTCCGTCTCTCCGTCTCTCCGTCCCTCCGTCTCTCCGTCTCACCGTCCCTCCGTCTCTCCGTCTCTCCGTCTCTCTGTCCCTCCGTCCCTCCGTCTCTCCGTCTCTCCGTCTCTCCGTCCCTCCGTCTCTCCGTCCCTCCGTCTCTCCGTCTCTCCGTCCCTCCGTCTCTCCGTCTCTCCGTCTCTCCGTCTCTCCGTCTCTCCGTCTCTCCGTCTCTCCGTCTCTCCGTCTCTCCGTCTCTCCGTCTCTCCGTCCCTCCGTCTCTCCGTCTCACCGTCCCTCCGTCTCTCCGTCTCTCCGTCCCTCCGTCCCTCCGTCCCTCCGTCTCTCCGTCTCTCCGTCCCTCCGTCTTTCCGGCCCCTCGTCTCTCCGTCCCTCCGTCTCTCCGTCTCTCCGTCCCTCCGTCCCTCCGTCCCTCCGTCTCACCGTCCATCCGTCTCTACGTCTCTCCGTCCCTCCGTCCCTCCGTCTCTCCGTCTCTCCGTCTCTCCGTCTCTCCGTCCCTCCGTCTCTCCGTCTCTCCGTCTCCGTCTCTCCGTCTCTCCGTCCCTCCGTCTCTCCGTCTCCGTCTCTCCGTCTCCGTCTCTCCGTCTCCGTCTCTCCGTCCCTCCGTCTCTCCGTCTCTCCGTCCCTCCGTCTCTCCGTCCCTTCGTACCTCCGTCTCTCCGTCCCTCCATCTCTCCGTCTCTCCGTTTCTCCGTCCGTCCGTCCTTCCGTCCTTCCGTCCTTCCGTCCTTCCGTCCTTCCGTCCTTCCGTCCGTCCGTCCCTCCGTCCCTCCGTCCCTCCGTCCCTCCGTCCCTCCGTCCCTCCGTCCCTCCGTCCCTCCGTCCCTCCGTCTCTCCGTCCCTCCGTCTCTCCGTCCCTCTGTCCCTCCGTCTCTCCGTCTCTCCGTCCCTCCGTCTCTCTGTCCCTCCGTCTCTCCGTCTCACCGTCCCTCTGTCCCTCCGTCCCTCCGTCTCACCGTCCCTCTGTCCCTCCGTCTCTCCGTCTCTCCGTCCCTCCGTCTCTCTGTCCCTCCGTCCCTCCGTCTCTCCGTCCCTCCGTCCCTCCGTCCCTCCGTCTCACCGTCTCTCCGTCTCTCCGTCTCTCCGTCCCTCCGTCCCTCCGTCTCTCCGTCCCTCCGTCTCTCCGTCCCTCCGTCCCTCCGTCCCTCCGTCCTTCCGTCCCTCCGTCCCTCCGTCCTTCCGTCCCTCCGTCTCTCCGTCTCTCCGTCTCTCCGTCCCTCCGTCCTTCCGTCCCTCCGTCCTTCCGTCCCTACGTCCCTCCGTCCCTCCGTCCCTCCGTCCCTCCGTCTCTCCGTCTCTCTGTCCCTCCGTCCCTCCGTCTCTCCGTCCCTCCGTCTCTCCGTCCCTCCGTCCCTCCGTCCCTCCGTCTCTCCGTCTCTCCGTCCCTCCGTCCCTCCGTCTCTCCGTCCCTCCGTCTCTCCGTCCCTCCGTCCCTCCGTCTCTCCGTCCCTCCGTCTCTCCGTCTCTCCGTCCCTCCGTCCCTCCGTCTCTCCGTCCCTCCGTCTCTCCGTCTCTCCGTCTCTCCGTCCCTCCGTCCCTCCGTCTCTCCGTCTCTCCGTCCCTCCGTCTCTCCGTCTCTCCGTCTCTCCGTCCCTCCGTCTCTCCGTCTCTCCGTCCCTCCGTCTCTCCGTCCCTCCGTCTCTCCGTCTCTCCGTCTCTCCGTCCCTCCGTCTCTCCGTCCCTCCGTCCCTCCGTCCCTCCGTCCCTCCGTCCCTCCGTCTCTCCGTCTCTCCGTCCCTCCGTCCCTCCGTCCCTCCGTCCCTCCGTCTCTCCGTCCCTCCGTCTCTCCGTCCCTCCGTCCCTCCGTCTCTCCGTCCCTCCGTCTCTCCGTCCATCCGTCCCTCCGTCCCTCCGTCTCTCCGTCTCTCCGTCACCATACTACAAGCCCTTCCATCCCTCCCGACCCCCACCCCCTGCCTCCATCATCACACAACGCACTCCATCACCGCCACTCCACACTCCTCCACCACAGAAATACCGCAACCAGCACGCCACTCCCCCCCCCCACCCCACCCCTCCCCTAACCCCCACCACCTCCTCTTCCTATCACAACACCGCACCTCCATCTCCTCCTCCACCACTGCGGCGATGGCGAGCAAAATTTTAATACAGATCGACATTTTGATTTGCAAATTTATGTCTCTGGCCTTCCCAATCTAACACGTTCCCCTCTCCGCTTCCCCCCTTCCCCCTTTCCGACCCTTTCCATCACTGGCAGAAGGGGACGAGGAGGAGGAGGAGGAGGAGAGGGAGGAGGAGGAAGAAAGAGAGGATGAAGAGGAAAAAGAAGAAGAACAAGACGAAGAGGAGGAGGAGGAGGAGAGGATGGAGAAGGAGAAAGAAGAAGAAGAAGTCGAGGAGGAGGAGGAAAAGGGGAAGGAGGAGGAGGAGAGGATGTAGAAGGAGGAAGAAGAAGAAGAAGAAGAAGATGAGGATGACGAGGAAAAGGGGGAGGAGGAGGAGGAGGAGAGGATGTAGAAAGAGGAGGAAGAAGAAGAACCTGAGGAGGGTAAGTAGAGAGAAGTAGAAAGAAGAACAAGAAGAGGAGAAAGGATAAGGAAGAGTAAAGTAGGAAAGGTCTTCTACTTCTTAGTAGAATACCAGAAAAAAGAAAGAAGAAAAATAAGAAGCTGAACAAAAAACGAGCAGAAAAAATAGAAAGAAGAGAAGGAGAAAGAAGAGAAGCGGAAGACGAAATAGAAGAAAGAGCGAGAGCGAGAGAAACACAGGAAGGCCAAAGCGAGGGTAAATTTATCTGGGAAATTTATTGTCCTCCTCTAAGACAGTAAGTCCTGTGTCTTATCTCGCGCAGAACTTACACTCGATCTTACACGAACGAAGTGGCTGGCGCTACACCGACCCGATTGGCGGTCCGCGTATGGCAGTGTATGTATACCTGCGGGACACTCGGGTATACTAATATGCGAGGGAGCATAGCGTGTTTACATCACAGGATAATTACATTTGTGAATTGGCTATCCACACTCGCGCCATTACTCTTGCTGCTGTGTACAGGTCTCTCCCGAATACGCATATAAATGTACTAATGATAATTATAACAACGATTATGGTAATGATGGTGATGATGATGATGATGATGGGGATGATAATGATTATCAAAGGGATCATAATAGTAATTCTACTTATGATAATGATGATAACGATTGTGGTAATGATGGTGATGATGATGATGATGATGGGGATGATGATGATTATCAAAGGGATCGAAATAGTAATTCTAATTATGATATTGATGATAACAATAAAAATGATAAAAATGTTGTTATTATCAACAAGGATGATAATGATGATAACAATAAAAATGATAAAATTGTTATTATTATCAATAAGGATGATGATTATGATAACAATAATAATAATGATGATGATAATAATAATGATAATAATTATGATAATAATAATGATAAAAATGTTATTACCAATAAGGATGATGATGATTATTATGATGATAATAAAAATAATGAAAATAATAATAATAATGAAAATAATAATTATTATAATAATGATAATGATGATAATAGTAATAATAATAATAACAATGATAATGATAATAATAATAATGATTATGATAATAACAATAATAATGATGATGATGATGATGATAATAGTAATGATAATAACAATAACAATGATAATAATAATTGTCGTCAAAATCATAATAATAATGTCAATAATGATAATAATGATGAGGATGAAAAAACAATGGATGATAATAATAATGATAATAATTATGATAATAATAATGATAATGATAATAAAAATAATGAAAATAATAATAATAATGAAAATAATAATTATTATAATAATGATAATGATGATAATAGAAACAATAAAAATATATTGATAATGATATCAAAGATAACGGCGATAATGATATTACCGATAATAAAAAAGATAGTAATAATGATGATGATATTAATGATAATGATAATGATAACATAATAATAATTGTCGTCAAAATCATAATAATAATGTCAATAATGATAATAATGATGAGGATGAAAAAACAATGGAAACAGTAACAGTAATGATGGAAATAATTATCATGATGATGATGATAATATAGATAATAGAAATAGTAATGATAATGATGACAGCGATATCAAAGATAACGGTGATAATGATATTACTGATAATAATAATGATAGTAATAACGATGATGATAATAATGATAATGATGATAATGATAATGATAACATTAATTATGATAATACTTAGTAATTGTAATAGAAATGATGTAAATAATGATGATAATGATAACAAAAATGATGATAATAATCATCATTATCATCCTCGTCATAATGTCAATGATGATAACAATAATGATGATAATGATAATAATCATAATGATGATAATAATAATAATAATAAAAAAGAATCATGACGATTATCGAAACCATGAATAATAATAGTAAAAAAAATAAAGATACAGAAAAACAGAAGCCAACAGAAGAAAGAAATGAAGAAAAATAAGATGATGAAGAAATAAAGAATATAGATAGATAGATAGATAGATATTGTAATAGAGATAAATAAGATAGGACACATGAATGAAAATAATTGACAGATTAATCAACCTATATTTAATTCCCCAAGTTCCCTTTTCCCTCACCTGTCACGACCACACATCCTTCACTCCCCCTCCCCTCCCTCCCTCCCTCCCTCTCTCGCTCCCTCCCTCCTTCCCCTTCCTCCTTCCTCTACTCTTCCCTCCCTCCCTCCATCCTTCCCCTCCCTCCCTCCCTCCTCCTCCCTCCCTCCTCTCCCTCCCTCCCTCCTTCCCCTCCCTCCTTCCACTCCCTCCCTCCCTCCCTCCCTCACTCCCTCTCTTCCTCCCTCCCTCCTTCCCCTCTCCTCCTTCCCCTCCCTCCTTCCCTTCCCTCCTCCTCCTCCTTCCCTCCCCTCCCTCCCTCCCTCCCTCCTTCCCTCCCCTCCTCCTCCTCCTCCCTCCCTCCCTCCCTCCCTCCCCTCCCTCCCTCCCTCCTTCCCCTTCCCTCCCTTTTCTCCTCCTTCCCTCCCTCCTTCCTCCTTTTCCCTCCTTCTCTTCCCTCCCTTCCCTCTCCTTCCTTCCCTTTTCCCTCCCTTCCTCCTTTCCCTCCCTCCCTCCCTCCTTCTCCTCCCTTCCTCCTTCCCTCCCTCCCTCCTTCCTCCTCCTCCCTCCCTGCTCCTTCCCCCTTCCCTCCTTCCCTCCCTCCCTCCCTCCTCCTCTCCCTCCTTCCCTCCACTTCTCTCCTTCTTCCTCCTTCCTCCCTTCCCCCTTCCCCTTCCCTTCCCTCCCTCCCTCCTCTCCTCCCTCCTCCCTTTCCCTCCGTCCCTCCTCCTCCTCCTACCCTCTCCCTCCCTCCTCTCCTCCTCCTCTCCCTCCCTCCTCCTCTCCTTCCTCCTCCTTCCCCTCCCCTCCTTTCCCTCTCCCTCCCTCCCTCCCTCCCTCCTTCCCCTCCCTCCCTCCTTCCTCCTTCCCTCCTTCCCCCTCCCTCCCTCCCTCCTTCCCCTCCCTCCCTCCTTCTCC
>NC_091571.1:27834434-27839434 GCF_042767895.1 Penaeus vannamei | reverse complement strand
GAGAGAGAAGAAAGTCGTAGAGGGAAGAGGAGGAAATGGGAGAGTGATAGTACAGAGGAAGAGAAAGTGGGAGGAAGGGAAGGCGAGGAAGCGGGAGAGAGAGAGGGATAGGAGGAAGTGAAAAGAAATAGGTGAGGAAGAAGGAGGGGGGAAAGGGAGAAAGGGAGGGAGGGGAGGGAGAGAGAGACGTGGGTATGGGAGGAAGAGAATATGAGGAAGGAGAAGGAGATAGAGAGGAATAAAGAAAGTGAGAGGGAGAGAAGGAAGGAAGGGAGATGGGTATAAAAGAGTGGAGAAACGGAGGTAAGAGGAAGGGGGGAGAGGAAGGAAGGAGGGGCTGAGAGAGAGTGGAGGTTGGGTGGGGGAGGGTTGGTGGTAGGGAATGGGATGAGAGGGGGGGAAAGAAAAAAGAAAGTTGAGAGGGAGAGAGAGAGACAGACAGACAGAAACAGAAACAGAGAAAGAGACAGACAGACAGACAGAGACAGAGACAGGGACAGCCACAGACAGACAGAGAGAGGGCAGGAACAACAAACAGACAGACAAACAGAGACAGGGACAGGCAGGAGACATAGACAGAGAGAGAGGACAAGAGAGAGCAGATGGAGGGAGGAAATAGACAGACAGACAGAGAGAGAGAGAGAGAGAGATGAGAGAGGGAGGGAGAGAGAGAGGAAGAGAGGGAGAGACAGAAGAAGAAGAAGACAGAAGAAGAAGAGACAGAGATGGAGAGAGGAGGAGAGAAGAAGAGAGAGGACAGATAGACAGACTGAGCCAGAGACAGAGATAGAAGAGAACGAGAGAGAGAGAGAGAGAGACTGAGACAGAGACAGAATCAGAGATAGAGATAGAGAAAAAGAGAGAGAGGGAGAGAGAGAGAGAAGGAGGGAGGGAAAGCAGACAAACAGAGACAGAGACAGAGAAAAAGAAAAAAAAAAGAATGAGAGAGAGAGAGGAAGGGGAAGAGATAACAGGAGAAGAGAAAAGAAATCAGGAAGACGGATGGTAAGACGAATAACGGAGGGCAAGAAGGATTGAAGGAGGAAGATAAGGGTCCGCTTGAATAGACTGATAGATAGGATAGATAAACGGAAGAACAGATACATGGATTGAAAAAGACGTTCGATGAAGAATTACCGACAAAAGAGTAGTATGGATAGATAGATAGATTAGTGGGCGGATGAATTGATAGATCAATGAATATTTGGATGGATGGATGGATAGACAGATCGATGAATAGATAAATAGATGGGTGGGGAGATATTTGGATAGATAGAAGGATAAAAAGTTAAGGATAGATGGATAAATGGGTGGATGGATAGACAAATTGATGAATAGATAAATAAATGGGTGGGGAGATAGAAGGATAAAAAGTTAAGGATAGATGGATGGTGGGTGGATGGATAGATAGATGGATAGATATATATATATATGAATGGATAGGTGGATGGATAGATAGATGATGAATAGATAGACAGATGGATAAAAAGATACAGAGAGATGAATGATACAGATAGATGAATGATACAGATAGATGAATGATACAGATAGATGATACAAAAAGATACAGATAGATGAATGATACAGATAGATGAATGATACAGATAGATGATACAAAAAGATACAGATAGATAGATAAATCGACGCATAGATAGATCAATAGATATACAGATGGATGGATAGATGGATGACATCAAACCCTAGATGTAAAGAATGCGAAAGACTGACAAGGAGACGTGGATGAATGACGAAAAGAACAAACTCAAGATGATGGATAGATTTTTTTATGTAGAGAGAATGGATCAAAAAAGTGAATTTCATCAAAAAAAAGAAATAAAAAGTCATGATACGTATGTTAAAAGAAAACAGAGTTGAAAAAAATTGTTGATAAAAAGAAGTGGGAAATAGACCTAAGCGAGATATATATATATATATATATATATATATATATATATATATATATATATATATATATATATATATATATATATATATATGGCGATGCTGCTACGAACGAACAAAGAACAGCCACGATTGAGAAAATGGAAAAAAACAAGTTGAAAAGCGCACATGCACGCAGGAGAAAAAAGCTTTTTGTAGACAACCCTCCTTTAAAAAAAACGAGAGAGGAACAGTAGATAGACAGCCAGACAGGGAGAACGGAGGGCTAACAGCCACCCCATGGCAGGTCTGTCCCTCTCTCTCTCTCTCTCTCTCTCTCTCTCTCTCTCTCTCTCTCTCTCTCTCTCTCTCTCTCTCTCTCTCTCTCTCGCGCGCGCGCGCTCTTTCGTTCCTTCTTGCTTTCTCTCTCTTGTTCTTTCTTTCTTGCTCTCTCTCTCTCTCTCGCTCTTTCCTTCTTGCTCTCTCTCTCTCGCTCTTCTTTTCTCTTTCTTGCTTTCTTTCTCTCTCTTTCTTTTCTCTCTCTCTCTCTCTCTCTCTCTCTCTCTCTCTCTCTCTCTCTCTCTCTCTCTCTCTCTCTTTCTCTTTCTTTCTCTCTCTCTCTCTCTCTCTCTCTCTCTCTCTCTCTCTCTCTCTCTCTCTCTCTCTCTCTTTCTCTCTATCTATCTATCTCTATCATCTATCTATCTATCTATCTTTCATTCTTTCTGTCTTCGTTCTGTCTATCTGCCTGTCTCTCTTTCTCTTTCTCTCTCTATCTGTCTCTCTATCTATCTATCGTTCTATCTGTTTCTCTCTCTATCTCTCTCTCTATCTATCTATCTATCTATCTAACTATCTATAACTATCTATCTATCTGTTTGTCTATCTATCTATTTATCTATCTATCTCTCTTCCCCTTTCGCTCTCTTTTTTTCCTTCTCCTTCCCTCGCTCTTATCTTGCTTCCTCCTTCTTTTCCTTCCTCTCTCCCTTTCTCCCTCCCTCCTTACCCTTTCACTCTCTCTCCCTCATTTCTCCTCTTTTTCTCCCTCCCTTCTCACTTCTTTCCTCTCTCTCCTTCCCTCTCTTTCCCCCTTTTCTTCCCTTCTTCCCCCAGTCTCCCTCTCTCATCCCTCCCTTTCTTCCCCCTCTCTCTCCCTCTCTCCATCCTTCCCTCTCTTTCCCCTTCTTTCCCTCTCTCCATCCCTCCCTCTCTTCCCCCTCTCTCCCTCTCTCCATCCCTCCCTCTCTCTCCACTCTTTCTCTCTGCTTCCCTTTCTCCTTCCCTCTTTCTCTTTCTCACCCTCCCTCTCTCCCTCCCTCCATGTGACATTTTGTTTGAACCTTTGCACAGAACGTTCATTCAGTTCACCCGTGTGCAACCCTTTCAACACTCAGCCTTCAACAACAGTTTCCCCTTCCATGTAAAAATGGGAAGAGGGAAAAATAGGATGGGAAGAAAGAAATTTGAAAAAAGGAGGAATGGAAAACAAAAATGTTTGCAAAGGGAGAGAGGAAATAAAAAAAAAAAAACAAGTTTGTCTCTCCTGTTTTGTTCTGTGTATGTTTTTTCTTGTTGAGTGCGGGTTTGTGTGTTTATTTTTTGTATGTGGTTGTACTCAATAAATTTTTATATTATTCTTTTAGCTCCTTTTTGTTTTCCTTTTCCTTTTATCAACAATATCCTGACGTTAATATCTTCCTCTTTTTCGTCATAATCTTCTTCCTTTTAACAATATGTGCTTTCTTTCTCTTAATTTCTTACATTTTACAACTCCAATCCTTTCCCCTATCTACCACTTCCATCATTTCTTCTAACCGCCACTATCCACCCTTTCCCTCTAATTACCATCTCCACCTATCTCTTTAACTACCACTTCCACTTTTTCCTCGAACTACTACTCTCCTCTAACAACCACAACCATCATTTATTCTAACTGCCACTTACTCCCTTTCATCGAACTACCACATCCACCCTTTCCCTCTTACAACTACCTTTATCCATTCCTTTATCACTTCCACCCTTTCCCTCTAACAACCACCTTTATCCATTGCTCTAACTACCACTTCCACCCTTTCCTCGAACTGTCCCTTGCCCCTTTTACTCCTTCCCTCTATTCCTCTATTTCATTCATTACAGCCACAGTCATCATGCCACCCAGCATGATTTCCCTCACCTCGCATTATCACCCCCTGGAGGTGGAAGGGAGGAAGGGAGGAAGGGAGGAACAGACACCCGAGAGGAAGACCAAAGACGCCGTTCTGGAAAAGAGGTGAAAATGAGAGGACAAAATAAAACTGAGGCGGAGAGAAAGAGAGAGAGAGAGATGATGAAGAAGGGAAGGGAGGGAGAAAGAAAGAGGGGGTGTGGAGGCAAGTGGGGAAAGCGAGAGAACGAGAAGGAAAGGGGGGGGGAGTGAGCGAGAGCCAAATAGACAGAGAGGGGGAGTGTTTAAGCGAGAGAAAGAAAAGAAATAAGAAACAAGGGGGAGGGGAGAGAGAGAAAAGCTGAAAGACAAAAAAAAAGTGAAAGAGAAAAAGGATAAAAAATAAGAGATTCCAAAGAGCTCCTCCTTACGTCCGTGTGAAGTTAATGGTGTGGGGTTCTGGCAAGGTGGAGGGAGCGGGGAAAGGGCAGGGGGGTGCCGGGGATGGAAGGGAAGAGGCAGAGGGAAAGTGAGGGCGGGGAAGGGGGCAGGGGATGCAGAGGGATGGAAGGGAAGGGGCAGAGGAGGAAAGTGAGGAGGGAAGGGAAAATGCAGGGGATGCGGGGATCCTGGAAGCTAAGGGCAGAGGGGAAAGTGAGGGACGGGATCGGGGAAGCAGGGGAGGATCTGAGCTAAGGGGGATGGGGGAGGGATCCGGGAAAGGGGGATCTGAGCTAAGGGGGACGGGGGAAGGGAGTCCTGTAAAGGGGGGAGTCTGAGTAAGGCAGGTGATAGGGGGAAGGGGGGCCTGGGAGAGGGAGGGAGGAGGTCTGAGTAAGCAGGATAGGGGGAAGGGGGCCTGGGAGAGGGAGGTCTGAGCTAAGGGGGATGGGGGAGGGGTCCTGTAAAGGGGGGGAGTCTGAGTAAGCAGGATAGGGGGAAGGGGGCCTGGGAGAGGGGGAGTCTGAGTAAG
>NC_091571.1:27821934-27824434 GCF_042767895.1 Penaeus vannamei | reverse complement strand
CATAATGGAAACGCCGAATTCCTCCCACATCGATAACTCCTTCGATCCGAAACTGCAACGTGGGCGAGACGGGGCGAGGGGACAGGGGGAGGTGAGGGGAAAAGGGAGGAGGGGTGGAGAGGGGAGGGGGAAGGGGATGGGAGGGGAAATGGGGGGCGAGGGGAAAGGAGGAGAGGGGAGGGGAAAGGAGAGGGGAAGGGGAAGGGAGGGGAAAGGGGAAAAGGAGGAGAGTTGAGGGGGAAGGGAGGGGTGGAAGGGAGGAAAGGAGGAGAGGGGATGAAAGTGGAGGGGGAAGGGTAGAGAAGGGGGAGGAGAGGGGAGGGGAAAGGGGGTGGCGAAGGAAGACATGGGGAGGAGAGGGGAAAGTGGAAAGGAGGAGAGGGTTGGAAGATAGGGATGGAGGAAGGTGGGGAAGGGGAAGGAAAGGGAAGGGAGGGTGAAGGGGGAGCGAGGGGGAAGGGGAAGGGACGAGAGAGGAAATTGAGAGGGAAGGGAAGGGAAAGGGGTAGGGGAGAGTAAGAGAGGGGAAATAAGGGGTGTTGATAGAAGAGAAGAGAGGAAGGAAAAGAACACTAAAAACGACTAGACGAAACATGAAAATAAATGAAGAAGAGACAGAAAAAAAACGAGCAAGATTAGAAAAAACGGAGATAGAGAAGAGAGAGAGAGACAAGAGAAAAAAGGAAGACGAAAAACAAGAAAAGGAAGATCGGGAAAATATGTTTTTTTTTCCATCCTCGTTAAGGTCCTATTTGCCATTATTAATTAAGTGTCATTTAATTTCGCTTTTTATAGTACGGTTTCGAGTCTCGGAGGAAATCACGGGCTGTGTCATTACGCCTGTGCTTAGGGCGGGATATTTGTCACTGGGATTACTCTCCGGGATTTCTCTCTCGCGTTCGCTTCTTATTTTCCTTCTCTCTGTTGTTTTTCTCTTTCTGTTTCTATTTTTCTATATCTGTGTCTTTCTTTCTATCTGTCTCTGTCTCTGTCTGTCTGTTTGTCTATCTGTTTGTCTGTCTCTGTCTATCTGTCTGTCTCACTGTCTGTCTGTCTGTCTGTCTGTCTGTCTCTCTCTCTCTCTCTCTCTCTCTCTCTCTCTCTCTCTCTCTCTCTCTCTCTCTCTCTCTCTCTCTCTCTCTCTCTCTCTCTCTCTCTCTCTCTCTTTCTTCTTCTCTCTCTCTCTCTCTCTCTCTCCCCTTCTCTCTCTCTCTCTCTCTCTCTCTCTCTCTCTCTCTCTCTCTCTCTCTCTCTCTCTCTCTCTCTTCTCTCTCTCTCTTTCTCTCTCTCTCGTCTCTCCCTCCTCTTTCTCTCTCCTCTCTCTCTCTCTCTCTCTCTCTCTCTCTCTCTCTCTCCTCTCTCTCTCTCTCTCTCTCTCTCTCTCTCTCTCTCTCTCTTCCTCTCCCTCTCATCTTCTTAGCCTTCATCTTCTATTATTTTGTTTAATCATCTATCTAATTTCATGTCTTATTCCCTCTTATTGTATTTCTTTATATCTTCTCATTATTTCAGTTCTAATTTTTCTGATTTTCCTTCCTTCCTTCTCCTCATCCTCCCCTATTTCTTCTTCTTCTTGATTCTTCTTCTCCTTCTTCACATCTACCTTCTTCCTCTACTTTCTCCTGCTCTTCTCCCTCTATTCCTTTCTTTTTTCTCTTTCCTTCTCCTCCTTCTCTCCCTCTTCCTATTCTCTCCTCTTCCTTCATCTCCCTCTTGTCTTCTAAATCCCTCTTGATTGCTCCTTTTAAGCCAATCCCGAGTTTTCTCTCTAGCCCCGCCCACTACCCCATCCTCTTCCTCTTTATCCTCTTCCTCTACGTCCTCCTGTTCTTCGTCTTTTTTCTCCTCCTTCTTCTCCTCCTCCATCTCCTTCTCCCCCAGCTCTTCCTCATCTTCATCATTTCCCTCTTCTCCCTCCCTCTCTCCTTCCCTCCTTCTTTCCTTCTGCTCCTCCTGTCCTTCCATTTCCCCCTCCCCCTCCTCCCTTCCTTCCTTCCTTCTCTCCCTCCGTTCTTTCCCTCCCTCCCACCTCATCCTCATCCTCAATTTCCCCCTACGTCCTCTTTCCTTCTTTCCCACCCTCCCTTCGTCCCATTTCCCCCCTCCTCGCTCCCTTCTTCCCTCTTCCTTCCCTCCCACCCTTTCCTTCTTTCCCTCCCTCCCTCCTCACTCCATCCTTCCCCCTTCCTTCCCTCCCTCCCTACTCATCCTTCATTCCCCATTTCCCCCTCCTCCCTCCTTCTTCCCTCCCTCCTTCCTTCTCTCCCTCCCTCCTCATCCTCATCCTCCATTTTCCCCTACTCCTTGCTTCCCTCTTTCCCTTCTTTTCCTCCTTCCCTTCCTCCCATTTTCCCCTTCCTCCCTCTTCCTTCCCCCCTTCCTTCCCTTCCTCCCTCCTCATCTTCATCCTCCGTTTCCCCCTCCTCCTTCATTTCCTTCATTCCCTCCTTCCCTTCCTCCCATTTTCCCCCTCCTCCTTCCTTCTTCCCCCCTTCCTCCC
>NC_091571.1:27811934-27816934 GCF_042767895.1 Penaeus vannamei | reverse complement strand
CCGCACATTCATTACGGATAGATAGGTAGATAGATAGAAGGACAGATAGATGGAGAGAGAGAGAAATAGAGACAGACAGAGAGAAGCAGACAGACAGAGAGAGACAGACAGACAGACAGACAAACAAACAGAGAGAGATAGAGACAGACAGAGAGAAGCAGAGAGAGAGACAGGCAGACAGAGAGAAACAGAGAGAGATAAAGAAAGAGAGATGGATACAAAGACAGAGAGGGACAGAGGAAGTCTATAACGCTTCTTGTTTGCGCAGATATGCCCATACCTTCGCATCTCCCCTTATTCCCCCTTTATCTAAATTCATCCCTCCCTTCGTACTCTATCTCCCTCCCATGCTAAAAAAACAACGCAGACAGATCACACAGCCGCCTGAGCCCCGTAGAGCAAAAGCCACACTGCGAACACCCTCGTTTCCTAAAGGTCTTGTCTCAAAACACCTTGATTTTCTCCGCTAAAGAAAAAAAATATCCGGATGATTTTATGTCACGTGAAGGCCCTTCATTTTCTACGCATGACGCGCCAAATTGCGGTGTATCCGTTTTCTAAATGCGCGATTTTCGTCGGCTCGAAGGGGGGTATAAAATAAAATATAAAAATTATAAAATAAAATATAAAAATTTTATAAAAATATAAAAAAGGGGGGTATAAAATGGCGCGCTACGTCTGTCTCTTATTTATGTGGGTAATTTATGAAGAAAAGAGGAAAAAAATACGTGAAACATTCTTCTCTCTTTGCCACTCACCATTTGTTTTCGACACACAAAAGAGAGAGAAAAGGAAAATAGGAAAAACAGAGAGAGAAAAAAACACGTTTTCGACACACAAGAGAGAGAGAAAAGGAAAAGGGGGAAAAACAGAGAAAAAAAAAATCGAAAAAAATCGAAAAAAATATATTTGTCCCGGAATAATGTTGAATCAGTCCTCATCTCCGCCATGTCAGCGACGAGAGAAAACTGATCAATCTCCACCACACCTTCCTGCCAACAGCATCCGGCCCGGAAGATGTGATGCTGATGGGGAGGGATACGCGGCGGGAGATGAGCGATGGAGAGAGAGAATGGGAGAAAGAGAGGGGGGGGAGAGAAATAGAGAATGAGAGAGAGCGTGGGAGAGAGGGAGGGAGAGAGAGAATGGGAGAAAGAGAGGGGGGGAGAAAAATAGAGAATGAGAGAGAGCGTGGGAGAGAGGGAGGGAGAGAGAGAGAGAGAGAGGGAGGGAGGGAAGGAGAGAGGGAGAAAGAGAGAGACCGAGAGAGAGAGAAGGATAAGAGAGAGAGAAAAAAGAGTAAAGCGAATAAAACACAGAGAGATAAAAAAGGTGGAGGGGGCAACAAATGAGAAAAGTAAAGTAAGAAAGTGAGGGAGGGAGAGAGTAAAGCGAGTAAAAGAGAGAGAAAGAGGGTGAGGACGGAACAAGACAGAGAATCATAGTGAGAGAGAAAGCGATAGAGAGAAGGTGATAGACGCTGCTAACTAACAAAGGAAGGAAAGGCATACAATGAAAATTTCAGATCTAGCTACAGGAAAAAAAAAATCAACAAAATAAATCAATAACAAAAAAAAAAAAAATAAAAAAAAATCAACAAAATAAATAAATAACGAAATACCACCAAACATAACAAACAAACACAACAAATCAAATACAAAAACAAAACAGAAAAAAAAAATCATTCGTTCACATACGTTGCGTGGCGAATGACGGCCGTTTCAGACGTTCACCGAAATGAGCGCTGATTTTATTACGAGTGATGGGTCGTTATATCGAAGGTTCTGCATGATGAAAATGCGGCCAATGTTTGCGAATGAGCTGATTATATGGAGGCTGATGGACGAGATTGAATTACTTTTCGATACCATTATCTTCCTCTCTGTCCATCCATCTGTCTGTCAGCCTATTCATTCATTTTTTTATTCATTTGTATATATTTTTTTTATTTTTTTTTCTTTCTTTTTCATTTCATTTTATATGTGTGTGTGTCTCTATGCATACGTGCATTCAAGTATGATTGATTAAATACGCATACCTGCAAGCACATGCACATGCACAAACATATATATGTAAGTGTGTGTGTGTGTGTGTGTTTGTGTGTGTGTGTAGATAGACAGATAGATAGATATGTATAAGTAAATATATATGCACATATATATGTGTGTGTGTGTGTGTGTGTGTGTGTGTGTGTGTGTGTGTGTGTGTGTGTGTGTGTGTGTGTGTGTATATATATATATATATATATATATATATATATATATATATATATATATATATGTGTGTGTGTGTGTGTGTGTGTGTGTGTGTGTGTGTGTGTGTGTTGTATGTATGTGATCATGAATTATTATCACTTTATTGTTTTTTTTATATTCATTACTCTTTCTATCATTACCACTATTATTTTTCCCATCAAAATATTATGAAAACTTTTTAATGAAAATCTTACCCGAGGTGTGGCTTAACCCAACTTAGATGCCATTAAATTTTGGTGGTGATCCGGATCCAGAAATCTTTTTAAGGATTCATTAGCATTGCATTAGCATTCCAAAGTAATTCCTCAAGTGTGAACATCGTTATAGCATCAGTGACACTATTGCCTTGGCCGAGGTATGCGCCCTCTCAGTGATTTTATTTACTATTGTCATTATCATTATTGCTAGCATTATCATTATTATTACTGTCTCTTTAAAGCTAGTCCTATCATTATCATTATCATTACTTTCATTACCATCATCATTATCATTATCATTACCATAATCATCATTATCATTACTATCATTATGACTATTATCATTATCATTGCCATCATTAGTATCATTATGAGCATCAGTATGAATATCTGTATCACCATCATCATCATTCACATCATAATCACCACGCCATCAATACTACAATTCTCCTCACCATAATACAAAAAACATATATAAAAAAATAAACCCCCCAAAAATAAAAACTCAAATATACAATTCCCCCTTTATCATATTCTGTCATTCCCCATCTTTCTTTCTCTCTCTCTCTCTCTCTCTCTCTCTCTCTCTCTCTCTCTCTCTCTCTCTCTCTCTCTCTCTCTCTCTCTCTCTCTCTCTCTCTCTCTCTCTCTCTCTCTCTCTCTCCATTCCCCCTTCTTACTCTCCATCTCCCTCCCTCTCTCCCTCCCACTTAAAATTCCTCGTGTGATTCCCTTCCTCCCTGTGTTTACCTGTCATAACACCCGATTCCTGTGTTGTATCTTTGTCCTTTTGTGTTAAGTAAGAGTTTTGCTTATGTTTTTTTTTGGGGGGTTGGTTATTTATTTTCTGTTTATTGATCACTGTTATTATCATTATTACTGTTATTATGATTCATATTGTTTATTTGATTGTTGTCATTGTTATTATCATTACTATTATGGTTTATCATTATTTTTATTGTCATTATTATTATCAATGTTATTACTATCATCATTAATATTATTGATCATTATTATTATCATTATCATTATCATTATTATTCTTAGTATTACTATCATTATTATTATTATTACTATTATTATTATTATTATTATTATCATTATTATTATTATTATTATTATTATTATCATTATTATTATTTTATTATCATAATCATTATCATTATTATCATTATCATTATCATCATCACTATTACTATCGTTAATGGGACTTTTGTTATTGTCATTATCATTATCATTGTTACCATTATTATTATTATTATTATCATTATTATTATTATTATTATTATTATTATTATTGTTGTTTTGTTCTTGTTGTTGCTGTTATCACTATTATTAATATTATCATTATTATTATTATTATTATCATTACTATCACAATCACTATCATCGTTATTACTATTATTATCATTACTATCATTATTATTATTACTATCATCATTATTGATATCATTGTTATTATAATAATAATTACTGTTATCATTATTACTATTATTGTCATCATTATTATCATTATTACTGTCATCATCGCTATCATTATTATTATTGTTTTGGTTATCAGTATCATTATAATCATCATAATCCTTATTGTTATCATCATTATCATTATCATTATTAGTGTTGCTATTATCATTATTAATGTTATCAATATTATCATTTTATTATCATTACTATTATTATTATTATCATTATTATTGTTATTATTATCATCATAATTATAATCATTATCAATATTATTATAACTATCATTATTATCACCATTATCATTACCATTATCATTACCATTATCATTATCATTATCATTATCATTATTGCCTCTTTTATCGTCCTGGGCATGATGTTGCATTGCCTCCCGGGGCGTCCTTGAGCAAGGCCAATACCCCATGAGCAGGAATTTGGTGAAGCAATTGGCAACAGCGAAGGGGGCTAGAAAGATGCAGTCTTTCATATGGCTTTCGTGAATCATGTCTGGCGGAAATACAATGCAACTGGAAGTATACGGGAGAGATAAATCGCCTAGTTAGCAAGAACTGTGAACAAAGAAAGAACAAAGAAACTTGGGGTGCCTACTTTGTTTTTATGCCAGTCCTCGACTACTTTCCATGATATGACAGAGAGTGACAGTATTTCGTGCCACATCAAGTCGCCGCGTGGATTACATTAGGGAAGCTGTTGGTGGCAGAAGTATTGTGGAATTCTTCAGTTAGAGTGAAGTGGAAGGCCAAGGCGGTTCATTTTGAACCTTACCGTTAGATGGCGATGATAATAATATTAGTAGTAGTAGTATTATCGTTACTATTTTTACTGTCAGTGTTATCACTAACATCTTTTTTTCTTTTATCATAATTATTGATACTGTTATCATTATGATTATTATGGGTATATTTTTTTTCAATTTCATTATCAGTATTATGACAATTACTTTTAATATCATTGACATCGAAATCATTATCCTTCATTTTCCTCTTCTCCTTTTAATCCACCTCCTTTTCTAGACAAGAATAACTTACATGAAGATTATTTATGAAAAGCCGCACCACTGACCATT
>NC_091571.1:27801934-27806934 GCF_042767895.1 Penaeus vannamei | reverse complement strand
TCGGAATTGCATTTCGCTCTCCCGTAGCTGTAAAAGTCGTTTGTGCCTCAAGAGTTTCAATTTAACTTTTTGTGTATTTTTTTCCCTAACACTCCAACGGTACTGTATTTACTTCAGTTGTTTACGAAGTTCCCAAGTTGTGCAAGGTTTAATCAAAATGTGGCCGCAGACAATGCAACCTGACCGATGCAACGAGTGTTAAACAGGCTGGGAACAAAGGCAGAGAGGGAGAGAGAGAGAGAGAGAGAGAGAGAGAGAGAGAGAGAGAGAGAGAGAGAGAGAGAGAGAGAGAGAGAGAGAGAGAGAGAGAGAGAGAGAGAGAGAGAGAGAGAGAGAGAGAGAGAGAGAGAGAGAGAGAGAGAGAGAGAGAGAGAGAGAGAGAGAGAGAGAGAGAGAGAGAGAGAGAGGAGAGAGAGAGAGAGAGAGAGAGAGAGAGAGAGAGAGAGAAAGAAGAGAGAGAGAGAGAGAGAGAGAGAGAGAGAGAGAGGAGAGGGTGAGGAAGGGAAGGAGAGAGAGAGAGAAAGAAAGGGGTGTTGAGGGAAGGTGGGGAGGAAGGAAGGAAGAAGGAGGGAGAGAGGGTAAGGAAGGGAGAAAAAGAGATAGAAGAGAAGAAGAAGAAGAATAGGGGAGGAAGAAATATGTACAGATAGAGAAAGAGACAGAGAGAGGGACTGAGAAAGGGAGGAAGGAAGGGACTGAGAGAGGAAGGAAAGGAAAGAGAGAGAGAGGAAGAGGAAGGTAGGGAGAGAGGGAACAGCTGTTTGTTTAGTCAACTATGCTGTCTTCTGTATTAGCCCAGCTTCAGCGAAATCACTTTGGTAAATATCATTAGCATACAGTAGGTACGGGACATCTCGCAGCGCCCTCTCCCCTTCCGTACTCAAATTGTCAGTTTTCCGCTTCTATTTTCGTCCCTCTCTGCTTCCTCCTCCTTTCTCCTCCTTTCTTCTTCCTCCTCTTTCTTCCTCCTTTCTCCTTCCTCTTCCTTTTTCCTCAATCCTCCTTCTCCTTCTTCCTCCTTTCTCCTCCTTTCTCCTCCTTTCTCCTCCTTCCTTTTCCTTTCTCCTCCTTTCTCCTCATTCTTCCTTCTCCAATCTTCTTTCTTCCTCCTTCCTTCTCTTTCCTTCTCCGTTCTCCCTATTCCTTCTCCTTTCTCCTCAATCCTCCTCTTTCCTCCTCTTTCTTCCTCCTTGCCCCTCCTTCCTCCTCGTTCTTCCTCTTTCCTCTCCTACTTCTCTTCCTTCTTTCCTTCTTTGTCTATGTTCTTCCCCCTCCCTTCTCTCTCTCTCTCTCTCTCTCTCTCTCTCTCTCTCTCTCTCTCTCTCTCTCTCTCTCTCTCTCTCTCTCTCTCTCTCTCTCTCTCTCTCTCTCTCTCTCTCTCCGTCCTTCGCATACTTAAGATTCCTGAGGCCTCGGCGTCATCCGCGCACCGGAAAACAGGCTAAAACAATACCCTTGAAAAGGATGACAAGAACCCACAATTCTTCCCTTCCTCCCTGTCCCTCCTTCTCCCTGTCCCCCCTTCTCTCTACCCCTCCTCCTCCCTATCTTTCCTTCTCCTTATCTCTCCTATCTATCCCTCCTTCCTAACCTTTTCTCTCCTTATCCGTTCTTCTGTCTACCCCTCCTTCTCCCTGTTCCTCCTTCTCTTTCTCCTTTTTCCTCCCTATCCCTCCCTCTTCTTGTCCCTTTTTCTCTCTATCCCTCCTTCTCCCTATCTTTCTCTCTGCTTCTCCCCCCTACTCTCTACCCCTCCTCCTCCCTATTCTTCCTTCTCCTTATCCCTCTTATCTATCCCTCCTTCTTCCTAACCTTCTCCTTCTCCCTCTTCCTCCCTATCCCTCCCTCTTCTTATCCTTTTTTCTCTCTATCCCTCCTTCTCCCTATCCCTCCTTCTTCTCCCTCTTCCTCCCTATCCCTCTCTCTCCTTATCCCTAATTCTCTCTATCCACCCTCATTCTCCTCCTGTCCTTTCCTTCCTCCTTGCCCTTTAGTCCCCTTACCTATTGCCCTTCATGACGTCCCTTGTCCCCCTTACATAGTCTCTTTTCTGACGTCCTTTGTTTTCGATTTCCTGAGGTCCTTCCCGAGGTCATTTTCTTGTCTTCTCTTGCCCTTTTCCCCTTTTGACGCCCCCTGGTCCCCTTGCCCTTTGCCCTTCTTGTCAGCTCTCGTTGTCCTTAACCCCTAGCCCCCTCCCGACGCCCCCTGTCTTCCCATGCCCTTTGCCCCCGTCCCGACGCCCCTTTCCCCGCCCCCTCACTCATTCATTCCCCTGACATCTCTTACCCTTTAACCCCTCCCAACGCCCCTTTCCCCCCTTACTTATTTTCTTGCCATCCCCTCCCCCTTGCCCCCCTCCCGATACTTCCTGTCCTCCATGACCCATTGCCACCTCCCTCCCTTGCCCCCTGCCCCCCGCCCCCCGTCCCGCGCGCCCCCTCGATGCCTTTGTGCGCCTAGATCATCAACACGAGCGAGGCAAGGGGGCGACGGAAGACGTCAGAAAAACTTCTTTTTTCCAACTCCTTCTTCCTCTTCTTATTTCTTCCTCTTCCTCCTCCTCCTCCTCTTCTTCTCACCCGGCCGGCGCAGCTATGAGCGGTCATTTCTAGCCGGGGAAAATCTTCGTCTCTTTTAAGAGATGAAAGCTGAAACGAGAGGCATTCAGGCGAGGCCATTTATCATGAATGTCATTAGATTACGTGCGCGGCCCTCCCGGAATGACTAACGTGGGAGCCCCGGGCGCTGCGTCGAGCCGTCCTGGAGGTTCTCGGGGAAATGTTTTTGCAAAGTAGGCCAGAGCCCTTCCTTCGGCGGACGTCTGCCACAGGGCCCTGTAACGGCGTGTTTGCATCTTTACTTTTAATGGGGATATGCATTTTAGAGATATTTTTTCTTCAGATTTTCTTTTACAGAATGAATACTCGAATGGGTATTTGAGTCCTTGAAGATAAGACATGAATTGATAGGAAGATACACAACCGTATCTCCCGCCGAAGCACACGGACGTCCAGATCTTTCACCAAAAAAAGAAAAGAAAAAAGACCATCAGTTTCTTTCGACGAGAGAGAAGTAACAACGCCAGACTGCTTGGCTCCTCATCGGGCTCTCGCGCCGGCAGGAGTCCTGAATGTTGCACACACACCCTCAGGCATTGCATATCTTGCATCGCTTGCCACATTCCTCCCTCCCTCGCTCCCTTGCCATCCCTTTCATCATCGGGTTGCCCCTCTCTTGTGCTCTCCCTCGCCTCTCCTCCTCTTCCCCCTTCGCCTCCTCTTCCTCTTGTCTCTCCCCTTCTCCCTTCTTTCGCTCTGTGTTTGAAGATGATGTTTGTAAACACTTATTATCCCTTTCTCTTCTTCCATCTTTTGATTTTCCTCTATTCATGCCATCATCTTTCCTTTACTGTGTCCGTTCCTTTGACTTTGGTTTGATCTCTACTTTTTTCTCTTTCTTTCTTTCTTTTTTTATTGCTTTCTTATCTTTTTTCCTTCTTCATTCGCATTTTTCATTCTTTTTCATGATTTTATTCTAATTCCTTCTTTGCCCTTTTCGTTACTCCTTTCTCTCCTTCTTTCCCTTTTCTATTTCTTCATTCCATCACCCTCTTCCTTCTTCACCCCTTCTTTTCTCTTTTTCTCTTTTTCTTACTTCTTCTTCCGCAGGTTGGACATTGTTTTTGTTTGTTGTTTTTCCAATCTTTGTTTTTCTCTGTTTTCCTCCTCTTTTTTCTTTCCATGTTTTCTCTCTATTTTTTACTTCTTTTTACTTTGCTTCTCATTTTTTACTTTTTTTCTCCTTGTTTATATATTTTTGTATTTTTTCTCTTTGATTTTCATTTCTCTTTATTTTTCTTTATTTTTCTATATTCCGATCATTCATTCTTTTTGCTTCTTTTTCTCTTTTCCTTTTTTTCCGTTCTTGTCCCTTTCCTCTTTTCATATTTGCTCTCTTTCCTTTCCTCTTCTTTCTCTCCTTCTTCCCTTTTCTCTTTCATTCTCTCATTTCCTTTCGCTTTGTCTTTATATTTATTTTCTATACTTTCCTTACATTATTTCTAATTATTGTTATGTCTTCCTTCCTCAACCTAAATTATCCTCATCTTATATTTCATCTCTTCCTAACTTCCTTCTTTCGTATTTTCCATCTACCTCGCCTCCTTCTTTCTGTTCTTATCTTCCTTCTCCCCCTTTTCTCATTTCCTCTTTCGCTAACTTTGATTCCGTTCTCTTTATCTCTCCGACTTTCTTCCACTTACTTCATTTCCTTCTTCCTTTTGTCTCACGCATTCGTTGTTTTCACCAAATTTTCTTTTTCTTTTTTTTTTTCCTTTTTCGGCTTTTATATTATTGATTCCTTCTGTTCTTCCATCCTTCCTTTTTTCTTTCCTCCCTTCTTTCTTTCCTTTCTTCTTCTTGTTTTTTCTGATTTCTCTAATTTCATATCCCTAATATTGCCATTTTTCATTCCTTTTCTTCCTTTCTTCATTCATTTCTCCCTTCCTTCTGCTTCTTTCCTTCGATCCCGCCCTCAGTTCCTTAAATCCTTCCTCTTTCCTCTCCTCCTTCCTCACATCCTATTCTTTCTTTCTTCTTACCTTCCTTCCTCCCTTTCTTCCCCTCCCCCCCTCCCCCCTCCTTCCCCTCCTTCCCTATATCCTTCCTTCCTTTTTTCTTGTCAATCTTCCATTCTTCTTTCACTCGCTAGTAATAACATTCACACCTGAAGAATTACATTAGAATCAGCTCTTTCTCAAGTATAATGATGACGTCACTGTTATCCCCTCTCGCAATGTTAATAAATCCTCTAAGGCTAAAACATGAACAGATTTCTATGATATCATTACTATAAGAGTATAGTAATGATGCCATTTTTAGGATTTTATTCGTGTATTTAAGTTCATTTTAGGTTTGGTCATCCGTTACGTTTTCTTAGCATACTTAGTATGCCACGTTAAGAAGCTAAACTACGTTACACTTTGCACATCTACTTCG
>NC_091571.1:27786934-27789434 GCF_042767895.1 Penaeus vannamei | reverse complement strand
CACGAAAAGGGGAGGGGGAATAGGGGAGAAGGAGGAGGAGAGAAAGGGGAATAGGGGATGAGGAGGGGGAATAGGGGATGAGGAGGGGGAAGAGGAGGAAAAGGAGAGGAGAGAGGGGGAGAGGAAGGGGAATAGGGGATGAGAAGGAGGAGGAGGAAAAGGGGAGGAGAGAAAGGGGAATAGGGGGCGAGGAGGGTGAGGGGAGAAGAGAGGGCGAGATCAGGGGGGAGGGAGAGAAAGGGGAATAGGGGGTGAGGACGAGGAAGGGAAGGAGAGAGAGCGAGATCAGGAAGGGGAGGGAGAGAGTGAGGAGAATGAGAGACTCGTAAAACTGCGAAGAGAGTATGAGAGAAGAATGAAGATAGATAAAAGAGAGAAAGAGGAGGAAGGGAGGGGGAAGAGGCATGTGGAGAACGGGAGGAGGGAGGGAGAGATGAGGAGAATGAAAGATGCCTATAAACGTAACGAAAAAGAGAATAGGAGAAGACAGAAGAAGGGGAGGGTGGAGGGAGAGAATAGGAGAAGAGAGAAGAAGGGGAAGGTGGAGGGAGAGAATAGGAGAAGAGAGAAGAAGGGGAGGATGGAAGGAGAGAATGAGAGACGCGGGTAAATCCAACCGGAAAATGACAGTGAAGGAAGAAGGGGAGAATGAGGGAAAGAAAGGGAAAGAGAAAGATGAAGAGAATGAGTATTGAGTATAGTATGAGAGATAAAAGATAATTAAAAGACACATATAACTGTAAAGGGAAAAATCTGAATGAAAGAGAAGAACCAAAATTGTGGAATAAAAGGAGAGATAAAGAAAATGAGAAACCGAAGCGTATAAATGTGACATAAGAATGAAGGGAAAATCAGATAAAAGAGGAAGTGGAAAGAATTACTTGGAATGAAAGAGAAATAAAAACACGAAGAGAAAACTAGATGAGAGAAAAACAATAATGAAAACGAATTAGAAAAAAGCCAAGGATTGGCGAAAATGAATTAAGAAAGAAAAGTGAAGAAGAAATTTAAGAAAGGTGAAGAAGTGGAGAGAGAGAGAAATTGAATGATATAACCATCAACAAAATAACTTTATACGAAGGATACGAAGATAAAGAGAAGTAAAAAAAAAAATAAAAATACGATAAACACAAACAAGATGCTACTTAAAGACAAGAAAGACGTAGATAGAAGGAAGGAGAACGAAAGCAAGAAGGGAAGCAGAGAAGAGGAGGGAGAGGAGGAGGGGGTAGGGGAGAAGAGGTCCAAGGGGGAGGTGGAGGAGGTCCTAGGGGGAGGTAGAGGAGGAGGGGGAGGTGGAGGAGGTCCGAGGGGGAGGTAGAGGAGGGGGGAGGTAGAGGAGGAGGGGGAGGTAGAGGGGGTCCTAGGGGGAGGTGGAGGAGGTCCTAGGAGGAGGTCCGAGGGGGAGGTGGAGGAGGTCCTGGGAGAGGTAGAGGAGAGGGGAGGTAGAGGAGGAGGGGGAGGTGGAGGAGGTCCGAGGGGAGGTGGAGGGGGTCCTAGGGGGAAGGGAAGGAGGTCCTAGGGGGAGGTAGAGGGGGTCCTAGGGGGAGGTACAGGAGGTCTAAGGGGGAAGGAGGGGTCCAGGAGGGGGGGGGGAGGTAAGGGGTTATGGCTCCTACTGAAAGATTGATGCAATAAAGTAGACCTTACAGGAGGGTGATGCGCTAGCCGTGTTCTTCCAGCCCGCTCCTTGCCTCGCCCTTCCTTCCTTAGTTCCTTCCTTCGCTTCTTTCTTTCTTCCTTTCTTTCTTTCTTCCTTTCTGTCTTTCTTCCTTTCTTTCTTCCTTCCTTTCTTCCTTAGTCCCTTCCTTCGCTTCTTTCTTCCTTTCTTTCTTCCTTTCTTTCTTTCTTCCTTTCATCCTTCCTTCCTTTCTTCCCTCCTTCCTTCCTTCTTTTCTTCCTTCCTTCCTTCCCTTTTTTTCTTTCTTTCTTCCTTTCTTCCTTCCTTTCTTTCGTTGATTCTTCCTTCCTTCCTTCCTTCCTTTCCTTTCTTCCTTCCTTACTTTCTTCCTTAGTTACATCCTTCCCTTCTTTCTTTCTCTCTTTCTTCCTTTCTTCCTTCCTTTCTTCCTTTCTTCCTTAGTTCCTCCATTCCTTCCTTAGTCCCTTCCTTCGCTTCTTTCTTCCTTTCTTTCTTCCTTTCTTTCTTTCTTTCTTCCTTTCATCCTTCCTTCATTCCTTCCTTAGTTCCATCCTTCCCTTCTTTCCTTTTTCCTTTCTTCCTTCCTTCTTTCTTCCTTCCTTATTTCTTTCCTTTCTTCCATCTTTGCTTCCTTCATCCTCTTTGCATTTTTCACTTTTCCTTACTATTTCTTCTCCATTTTTCTTCCTAATTCATTCGCGTCCCTCATTTTCTCCTTCTTTCTTTCTTTCTCTTTCTATTCTCTATCCCTGCTCCCTACGCCTTCCTCATCTTTCTTTCTTTCACCTTTTCCTCTCTTTATTTCACCTTCTTTTACTCTCTTTCTACTTCCATTGCCTTTTTTTTCTTTCTCTCTCT
>NC_091571.1:27779434-27781934 GCF_042767895.1 Penaeus vannamei | reverse complement strand
TGTCCTTTTCTTATCCTTTCTTTCTCCCATCTCCTTTTTTCTGTCTTCCTGTCCTTTTTTTCCCTCCCTCCTTCTTTTCTGTCTTCTCCTGTCCTTCTTTCCCCTCCTCCTTTCTTTTTTTCTGTCTCCTCCTCTGTCCCCTCTTTCTACCCCCACCCTCCTCCTCCTTTCTATCTCCTCCTCAGCCTCTTCCAACTATCTGCTCCCCCTCCTCCCCCACCCCCACCCCCATTTCCTACTTCTCTTCCTCTTTTTGTTTCTTACCACTCTTATTTTCCCTCATCTCCTTCATCTTTTTTTCCACGTTCCCCCTCTGCCTCCTCTTCTTCCTCTCCTCCTCACTCCTACTCTTCCTATTACTCCTTCTAGCACTTCCTGCAGCTACTCCTAATCTCCTCCATTATCTCACCTACTCGTCCTCCTTTTTATCTCTGTTCCCCTCGTCTTCCTCCTGTTTATTCCCGCCACCCCTCCTTGTAATACTTTTCCCCCTTCTCCTCTAGTTCTCCTCTTCCTCTTCCTCTTCCTTCTGCTTTCCCTCCCACTCCATTTCTTTCTGCATTTTCATGTCTTTGTGTAATTTGTTCTTCCCGTCCTCTATCCCTTACCTTTATTCCACCTCTCCTATTCATATCTTCCTTTTTCTCTCTCATCCAAGTTTCCCTCTCCTTTCGTTCTCGAATCCTCCCTTCTCCTTCTTCCCCCATTCCCTTTATCTCTGTCCCCTCCTTCCCCTTTCGCCCACCTCCCTCTTGCTCTCCTTCACTGCTCCATCTCTCCCTTTCCAATCCTTCCTGTTTCACCCTTCTTCCTTCCTTCCTCTCCTCCCCTTCGCCTCCTTCTTTCCTCGCCACTCTCTCCTCTCCCTCGTCCGTCCATCTCCCTTCCTTCATTCATTCATTCATTCATTCATTCATTCATTCATTCATTTTCCTCCCTCCTTTCTCTCCCTATCCCTATCCATCTTTTCTCCCGTTTCCTTCCTTTCTATTCTTTTTCTTCCGCCTTCCTTTTTCTCTCCTCTTCTTCCCCTCCTTCCTCTCCCTAACCAACCACCTAATTCTTCCTCCTTATCTTCCTCTATTCTCTCCAATCACTCTTTTCTCTTCCCATCCTTATCCATACCTCTCCTCCCGTCTCCTTCTCTCCTCGCCTCTCCCTTCCACCATCATTTCGCTCTGCTCCTTCCTCCATTCCTCTTCCCTCCGTGTGTCCTCCTCCATCCCTCCTTCCCTCCTTCTTCCTTCCCTCTTCCTTCCTACCCCCTATTTGCTTTCCTCCCTCTATTCCTCCCTCCCTTCTCTCCTCCTCCACCCCCCTTCCTTCCACTCTCTCTCCTCCTCCTTCCATCCTCTATCCTCCCCTCCATCCCTCCTCCAATCCCTCCATCCCTCTTCCCTCCCTCCTCCCTTCCATCCTCTCCTCCTTCCATCCCTCCTCCCCTCCATCCCTCCTTCCTCCATCCTCCTCCCTCCATTTCCCTCCTCCCCTCCACTTCCTCTCCTCTCCAATTCCCCTGTTCCCCCCTTTCCCTCCTCTCAATCCCCTCCATCCCTCCTTCCTTCCTCTCCTTCCTTTCATCCTCCTCCCTTCATCCCTCCTCTCCACTCCTTCAATTCCTCCTCCAATTCCTCCTCCAATTCCTCCTCCATCCCCCTTCCCCCTTTCCTCTCACTCCAATCCCTTCCATCCCTCCTCCCTCCCTCCTCCTCCTCCATCCCTCTCCGCTGTCCTCCTCTCCCTCCTCCAATTCCTCCTCTCAATTCCTTCCTCCAATCCCCCTTTTCCCCTTCTTTCCCCCTCCTCCAATCCCTCCATCCCTCACTCCTTCCTCCCTCCATTCCCCTCATCCATCCTCTCCCTTCATCCTCCTCTCCCTCCTCCAATTCCTCCTCAATCCCCCCTTCCCCCTTCTCCACTCCTCCAACTCCCTCCCATCCTCCCTTTTTCTCTCCATCCCTCTTCCCCCCCCTCCTCCATTCTCCTCCAATCCCTCCTCCTCCCTCCATCCACTCCATCCCTCTATCCCTCCTCCACCCTCCCCCCCTTTCCCCCCTCTTCCCCTCCACTCGTGCACAGAAACCCTTTGATGTTACAGCCTCTGTCGTTCATCTGAGATCAATGGTTTATCTCCTGCATGACGAATTTCTTCCTGTCTTCAAGGATGCTTCGGGAGATGATGATGATGCTGGCGAGAGAGGGAGAGGAAGATGGAGAGGCGGGGAGGCGAGGATGGGGGGAGAGAGAGAGGGAGAGGAAAAGGGAGAGGTGAGGAGGCGGGGAGGGAATGAGGGAGGGATGGATGGAGGGAGAGAGGGAGGGACGGATGGGGGGAGAGAGAGAGGGAGAGGAAGATGGAGAGGTGGGGAGGCGAGGATGGGAGGAGGGAGAGAGGGAGAGGAAAAGGGAGAGGTGGGGAGGCGAGGATGGGAGGAGAGAGAGAGGGAGAGGAAGATGGAGAGAAGGGGGGAGAAGGCGAGGATGGGGGAGAGAGAGAGGG
>NC_091571.1:27767914-27770414 GCF_042767895.1 Penaeus vannamei | reverse complement strand
CACTCACATTCACTCACACACACTCACACTCACATTCACTCACACACACTCACACTCACATTCACTCACACACACTCACACTCACATTCACTCACACACACACACACTCACATTCACTCACACACACTCACACTCACATTCACTCACACACACTCACACTCACATTCACTCACACACACTCACACTCACATTCACTCACACACACTCACACTCACATTCACTCACACACACTCACACTCACATTCACTCACACACACTCACACTCGCATTCACTCACACACACTCACACTCGCATTCACTCACACACACTCCTCGCATTCACTCACTCACACTCTCGCATTCACTCACTCACACTCTCACATTCACTCACTCACACTCTCACATTCACTCACTCACACTCTCACATTCACTCACTCACACTCTCACATTCACTCACTCACACTCTCACATTCACTCACTCACACTCTCACATTCACTCACTCACACTCTCACATTCACTCACTCACACTCTCACATTCACTCACTCACACTCACACTCACATTCACTCACACACACTCACACTCACATTCACTCACACACACTCACACTCACATTCACTCACACACACTCACACTCACATTCACTCACACACACTCTCACTCACATTCACTCACACACACTCACACTCACATTCACTCACACACCCTCACACTCACATTCTCTCACACACACTCACACTCACATTAACACACACACTCTCACACACACATTCTCTCACACACACTCACACTCACGTTCACTCACACACACTCACACTCACATTCACTTACACACACTCACACTCACATTCACTCACACGCACTCACACTCACATTCACTCACACACACTCACACTCACATTCACTCACACACACTCACACTCACATTCACTCACACACACTCACACTCGCATTCACTCACACACACTCACACTCGCTTTCACTCACACACACTCACACTCGCATTCACTCACACACACTCACACTCCCATTCACTCACACACACTCACACTCGCATTCACTCACACACACTCACACTCACATTCACTCACACACACTCACACTCACATTCACTCACACACACTCACACTCACATTCACTCACACACACTCACACTCACATTCACTCACACACACTCACACTCACATTCACTCACACACACTCACACTCACATTCACTCACACACACTCACACTCACATTCACTCACACACACTCACACTCACATTCACTCACACACACTCACACTCACATTCACTCACACACACTCGCACTCACATTCACCCACACACACTCACACTCACATTCACTCACACACACTCACACTCACATTCACTCACACACACTCACACTCACATTCACTCACACACACTCACACTCACATTCACTCACACACACTCACACTCACATTCACTCACACACACTCTCACATTCACTCACTCACACTCTCACATTCACTCACACACACTCACACTCACATTCACTCACACACACTCACACTCACATTCACTCACACACACTCACACTCACATTCACTCACACACACTCACACTCACATTCACTCACACACACTCACACTCACATTCACTCACACACACTCACACTCACATTCACTCACACACACTCACACTCACATTCACTCACACACACTCACACTCACATTCACTCACACACACTCACACTCACATTCACTCACACACACTCACACTCACATTCACTCACACACAGCCACACTCACATTCACTCACACACCCTCACATTCACTCACACACACTCACACTCACATTCACTCACACACACTCACACTCACATTCACTCACACACACTCACACTCACATTCACTCACACACACTCACACTCACATTCACTCACACACACTCACACTCACATTCACTCACACACACTCACACTCACATTCACTCACACTCACTCACACTCACATTCACTCACACACACTCACACTCACATTCACTCACACACACTCACACTCACATTCACTCACACACACTCACACTCACATTCACTCACACACACTCACACTCACATTCACTCACACACACTCACACTCACATTCACTCACACACACTCACACTCACATTCACTCACACACACTCACACTCACATTCACTCACACACACTCACACTCACATTCACTCACACACACTCACACTCACATTCACTCACACACACTCACACTCACATTCACTCACACACACTCACACTCACATTCACACACTCACACTCACATTCACTCACACACACTCACACTCACATTCACTCACACTCACATTCACTCACACTCACATTCACTCACACTCACATTCACTCACACTCACATTCACTCACACTCACATTCACTCACACTCACATTCACTCACACTCACATTCACTCACACTCACATTCACTCACACTCACATTCACTCACACTCACATTCACTCACACTCACATTCACTCACACTCACATTCACTCACACTCACATTC
>NC_091571.1:27755414-27765414 GCF_042767895.1 Penaeus vannamei | reverse complement strand
TTTTATCAAAAAAAAATATTTCAAAGCAAATATACAGAATTTTACATAAATAATTCATTTCACAAAGCCACGGAAAGCAAGATAATAAATGTGGCAAGGTATTCACTGACTGCATATTAGAGCCTTGCCTTAACTTACAAAAAATCAAAAGAAAACATCTGAAAATCGAAGGAAAGCACTGGAAGCCGGGATTTAAAAATGGTTGAAACTACTATACCGATTCTCTTGTTTTTCGAAAAGAGTACAACACAATCTCTGCTTTTTGTTTGTTTGTTTTTTTGTCTCCTGGCTCATCTTACTGATTGAAATGTTTTTAACCCCAAAGGAAATTTCACAGCTTCGCTTGGATTTCATTTACAATAGTGGCAATGCTTTCCTTACCTAAGGGTTATACAATGCGTTGACTTTTTTTTTTCTTCCATTATATATTTTTAAAGATATAAAACGTCAACAATTTGTATTTTCTTGGCTATTAACGATTTTTAACATTTTGAGACACGCCCCACAGAATCTCTGTTCATTTCGCTCCTCATTTTGTCTATTCGGCTTTGTGAGTTTTTATATTCTTTTTAAAGTTGATTGTTGATTCATAAATGTAAGTAAGCTTTATCATGCTAGTATTTCCTTTATTCGCAGTTTACATCAACTTCAGCATATATCACGAAACCCATTCCCTTTACAATACTCACGTAACTTGATCGTAGTATCTGAACAGAATTAAAGTCAAAATCGAGTTACATTTACGATCGAAAACAGAGGAAGGATAAAAGACGACGAAACATCATGGAGTCAGACGAAACAGTTTCATTACATTTTTGTTCTGTTACTTTTAATTCCCTCTACCATCTGACGGGCCTGAAATGAGCTTTCTTTTCCGCCGTCGAGTTTTTAGGTGCGCGACAACGGTATCATTTTGCCGTTGTCTAATTAAGGTTTTGTTTTTGCTCGTTTTTGTCCAGCTGATTGGATTCCGGAATCTGGACTTGCACTCACGGTTTTGTTTGGGTCTTTTTCTTGATTGTGTTGTGTTTTTAGAATTGAAGATTACTGATGAAATAACCATATATCCATTTAACAAATTATATACAAATGTTTACATAATATTTCCTATGATTGTATACAATTCCGATTGCTCCGTAATTTGTATTCTATAGCATCAGAAATTTCAAAATCCACTATAAAAAATCATAGTTTTCTTCAATATCTACTATAAAAAAGATGAGTCCTTTACTCTTGATTAAACTATAAGGAATTTTACTAAAGGAAACACAATCGTTTTACCTTAGAGGCAAGGCAGATGCATATAACGTAAGTATTTTTAAAAATAGGAAATGAAAAACTTACATCAGCACCTCTCATTTCATCATTTCATTAGTGTTATCATTCTTGGGTATTTTGCAAGAGTAGAGACCTTACCTTTCAAAATATATGCAGATATTTTCTCTCTTCTTAGCTGGAAAAGTTGAACTCATTGAAATTAACTATTTGTTTAATTTGGTAATTAACTTTTAATATCATTTACTCAACTGACCAACTTCCCATCTGTCTAACAATAGAAAATAGTTTACCTGACAGACAACTTTCCATCAGGGATCTCCTAAAAATGTTTTTGCAGGGGAATCCCAAATTACTGCTGATATTCATCTTTCATTAATTCATACTTACCACACTTTTTTCTAGTTGAAATGATACAAGAATAGGAACAAAAACAAACATTAGTTGGTTTGACACATCAATAAAATTGAAGGTTCATTTACTTGAGACAAAATGCTTAAAACAAATGCTTAAGCAAGTGCTTAAAACTGTTTATTTCACAATTCGCTAGGAATGAATAGCTTTTGACAATTTCCAGGAGGCATCTTAACCCAAAACCAACGGGAAAATATTCCATTCACTTTAGTGTTGTTCTGTTAAATGTTTCTGTTCATAGATGGCTCTGCCAGTGCTCAACCATAAAGGAATCAAGTAGATCTTGTGAGCTCACCTTTCCTTGCAATAACAGGAAAATGCTCTTTTTACTATTGCTAACAATATTGAAACTTAGTTTTGTTATAAAGATTACAACTATATAATTATTGGCATTACTAACAGCAGTATTAAATACTAGAAAATATTATCACAAATCAAGGAAAAGGGTAAATAGGTGAGACAGGTAATTCTCATAACTGGCTCATTGGTGACTTGGTACCTGTGAACCCATCTATATGTAAAACAATAATACTAAATTAAACACACACTGGGCATCCCCGGTGGTATGTGGTTAAATAACAGATTCCTTCTCTTTTCGACTGAATATTTTATACAAAAATATACGTCAACTCGCCTTTCTTTTATGAAGAGGTCTGTGCACTTTGTATATCAGTAACTGTTAATTGGGTAAATAAAAATATATGCAAAGAAATGGCTAATCTTGATTTTATTTAACACTATAATAACACACGTATCCTGACCATGACTAAAGGATACCATGTCCGATTTTACACATCAATCATTTAGTCACAATGATCAAAATCCGAGTGCAATTGCAGCTTTAATTAGGATATTCGAAACAACAGTGTCAATAGTGGTTCATATTTTATTTGGGAGTGATTCATACAGATAATAGCACTACTTAATGCACCTTTGTACTCACAAGTCAAGTGCTAATATTCCTCATGTAGAGCTCAAACTGATACCCAAGATATATAACATAACGTGTGACTCTTAGGAGTGAACGGTCCATTAAGATCCCATTCAATAGCAAAGAAAAAAAATATCTGCAGTCTCTCTGTTAGGCTCTTGATGTTTCTCCCATAACGGCTCTTACAGACTCCCTTCCCCTCCCTGCTGCATCTTAATGGATCGTCTTCCCAACAAGGGAGAATTAAAATGTGAGCAATGGAAAAAAAGCAACTTCAAAACTACTTCAAAGTACTTTATCCTCAATGTCTAAAGTAACATCAAAAAACATCAAAATGACCTAGTTTAAAAGTAATAGTAATGACAATAAAAACCATCTTTTTTCCACTGAGGTTTTCTCGTAATAGACATAAATTCTTGTGGTTTGTCAGGAACAAGAATGCCACTCCTTAGTCAATGCAACTCCCTGCTGACAACGGATGACAAAATTAAATCAACCACTTTTTTTTATCTCTTACACAACCCCAGCTAGCAGTATATGGTTTGAGAATCTTTTCAGTTTGTAGAATCACCCTATTCTGCATCTGGCTTGAATGAATTTCAGAGTTCAGGATTTGATACATATCTCTATATATTCTTTTAAGGCCACCGTTTTTTTTATGTATCTGCTTTGGGATTCCAATTAATTGTGGCACCTGTTGTCTACATTTTCGAAATTAACAAAAACTTATTCCAAGTTTGATAATACTTCAAAAGAGCAGAATAAAAAATATAACAGTATTGTTGTCAAGTTTGTGGAAAGGGTACTAGGCTTATTTACACTTCAAATTCTGCACACCCCAATTTACTGCAAAAGTACTGTAACCATCTGCTTGTGAGGGGAAAATAAATGCTGGTTGTACTCTGTACATCATTGACCTGTCATATTCATCTTCATAGCAACTTCAAAATTCAGGTAACCAACATTGCATCCCTAGAGAAACAAGTCAAATTTATACTATTTTTTCCTGATCATCATGAATATCCTCAAGATAATTTGATTCAAGATAAGATTTTTCCATCATCAAATATTAACACTTAACAAATTAAATAAACATATGAGGACACATGAATGAAATACCTCTTCCTAATAATCAGCAAATGAACAACTACCCTTTAGCACTGGCACACGGCTAGTGCAGCAAGGAAACTGTCCTTTTTACATCAAAAACATTTACTACCATCATCATTCTTTGGTCAAACCTCTTCAAATTGCCTCACCAGACAAGCTTACTTTTATAAACACCTCAATTTGAGGATAATACAGATACTTTCTTTAGCCTCTCTTCTACTGGTAAGAGTTTAAAGAGATTAGACGGAACCTTAGATAACACAAGTTTCTGTTCCTTATTCTTTATCCAGAAAATTGTTCAAACACAAGAAGCCCGGTCTAGAGCCGTAGGTACTACAACAGTAAGGTAAACCCTTTTAAGACACTTCTTTTAAAGACAGTTGCTTTGTGTGAAAATATCCAATTCCAATAATTGCTCTAAAAAAATAATAAAAATTTGGAAGCTAAAGTTGCCTATAAAGAAAATGTTATATTTAAATAAAATAATGCATGAAACCGGGTATTTCTCATGCGGTTTACGCATCAGAATAAGTTCTAAACATTGGAGAAATTAAAGATGAAAACTTAACCAATGCATAAAAAAGTTCTCAAATGGCTTGATATCTGGCTCATCACTTCCAGTCAGTGCCTTGTAACTTTATATTTTTTCAGGAATACCTTTGGATGTTATCAAAAATATACATTATATACACATGCTTGGCAAATAAAGCCTAGTCCAACACATGCCATGCTAGCATTTAATACACTTAGAATACACAATGCTCAAAATATATCTCTTGCACTGCTTAATGCCACAGTGATGACTTGAAGGGGTAACTCTTACTCATGTATCATGTACGGCTCACACAAACCAGCTTTACACCATATTACATACCAAACAGGGCTTAAAGTAAAAGATGATATCATATGGATTGATCATTAAATTGCCTTATGTCTAAAACTCACACTTACTGATCTAGTCAAGGTTCGAGTCTCTAGTTCACACAGTCTAGAGATTAAGCTTACTGATCTGGTCATTATTAATCCAAAGGTTAAAGTAAAATTAAAATAAAAAAAAGGAAAAAAAAATTCTGTCAATCTGTGTAGCCTTATCCAAGTATCATCTAAGCCTCAAAAATACAGCTCTAGCCACATACAACATTTTGAGTCCAAAGATACCAATCACGCAGCACAGTTGAAGCCTCGCTTAAGTACTAACTAGGGGCTCAAACCTGCTGATCTGTATACATTTTGCCTTTATTTTCTCTCTCTCTCTCACTCTTTCTCTTTCTCGTTCAGCTTTTTGTTAATGGACTCGTGTTTTCTTTTCCCCTTTTGCTGGCCTCTTCCTGAGGACCGTCGACTGAAAGATAAAAGCAAGGAGGAACTTGGTGAACTTTCTGGAGGAACTTGGTGAACTCTCTTTTTTTATAATCATTACTTGAGTATAGAGACATCATCAGAGCCCACTTTGGGTAGCCTCTCATGAATCAAACTTATCTTTATAACCAAAATACTGCAGCTTGGAACTCAATCATATCCCTGAGTTTATGCTTCTGGTTACTTTAAGGACAAGTATCTTAAGTCATTCAAATTCCAACTCCTTAAGATGGGGCTTATTTACATTACTCTTAAAGGGTCACTTCATTAGGTGGGACTTGAGATTTTGGTGTGGATTACCAAACAATTTCTAATTCAAATGGTTGGTTTAACAGCTGGGAATTTTTCCATTCATAGTCACAAGGGCAATCCCTTAAAGTTACTCCCCGTTTCCTTAAAAAAAGAGGAAAGTGGGTTGATATTTTCTTTAAATATATATCTAAAAAATATATTTACTACTACAAATTATTTACATACATGCTTCAAGTGTTGTGAATGCCAAACAAAAGATGCTAAAAACTTTTATCTCCGACTCTCTAAAAATAAAATTAATAAACAAAAAAAGTTGACTCAGCATTAATTAATAGTCTTCTAATGCCAATTTGCTAAAAAAAAATTAATAAATGCATCACATGAAATTTACTTAATGCAAGAAAATAGTGTCTTTGACTTTATGAACACTGGACAGTTAATCCTTTCAACACAAAAACAAGTGCTGAAATAACACAGGTATCTCATATCATCATAAAAACTAATCATACTTTGAGCCTTAGATGATAGTGCTTCAATAAGGCTCATTTCCCACAAAAGAGGAACAGTCCACCCTTGAATTAAAAAGAAAAAAAATCCAAATCTTATAAGCAAAGAAAATTAACTTGAGAACACATAACAATAAAAATAGAAAAATTAAATAAAAATAATAATAACACACTGGATGAAAACAGGGTAGACTGTGCCAAGAAAAAGCCTTATGTGGAGCCTACAGAGAAGGCGTAATATGAATCTCTCCATCTTGACCAACCCACAACAATATGCCCTCCCCCCTTGCCTGCTATCCCCAGCCTACTTACTGTGATGGGTTGGATCTCGGACCAAAGAGATTTTACTTTCCTCTGTGATGCCTGATCTGTGGCAGGCATCATCAAATTCTGCCACCTTTTCGGCAAACATGGAGTCCCATTCTTGACTCTCTGGCACCACAAACAACAGCTGAAAGAAGGGAGTCTCCTTTGTGTTCATTTGCTTCATCAAGTCTTTATTTCACCTTGTCCACCAATAAATCCCAAGTCCATTCAGTATTAAACACTGTCTATGTTGGAATAAAGATTATTATCTTAAAATATAATTATTATTAATAAATATGTGGCATTAGTCAATAGTAGCACAGATGATACTGGCCAAGATGGCAACAAAGATTTTAAAATCTATCAGTCTTTTATATTTTTACACTAGCCCACATATCAAAATTCACTGTGCATGCAACTGCTTTCACCTCAACTACTGCAGGTAAACTTTCACATTCATCCTAAATAGTAATGTTTCTTTCTTTTAGAAACTTCCTATGTATCACCACATTCTGTTTTTCACAAACTTTCTGATCACCAATGTGTACACTGTCTAATCATTTTCTCAACCATTCAACAAATGCAACATCTGACCAGATTCACTTCAATTCATTCCATTTTTATTTCCTTCAACAGTTCCTCAAGACCTCTCCACAAAATTTACTGTGATCATTTCTTACAAAACTTTCCATTCATTGGGGATGCAAGTTCCAGATGAGGCTTTGCTGCCTTTTTCACTAGACGATACAAATTCACGGGTTAAAATAAAGAAAATTAAAACAATGACTCATTGATACCAGGTGTTGTAAACATGCACTATCCAATGTGTTTTGTTTCATTCCAGGAGCATTTACTTACCAAGGAGTCAATTATTAGACTTACTTATCCCATTTCTTGGATTTTTAGGGCATTTTTCTTTTTTATTACTATGATTACTGTTAAAAATAATTATATTAATAATGATTATGACAATATAATGAAATGACAATATCATGATAATGACAATATCATGATAATGATAATAATAACAACATTGACAATAATGGGAATAGAAATAAAAAAGGTTTCCTGAAAACTAATGTACAGAAACAGGATGAACAGGTGATATCCCGTGGCCTATTAACTGATTCCTTTCACTAAGTGCTTCCAGAATTATCTGTGCAAAGAAAATCTATGAAAGGAAGAGGAAGAGGAAGAGGAAGAGGAAGAGGAAGAGGAAGAGGAAGAGGAAGAGGAAGAGGAAGAGGAAGAGGAAGAGGAAGAGGAAGAGGAAGAGGAAGAGGAAGAGGAAGAGGAAGAGGAAGAGGAAGAGGAAAAGAGAGAGAAAAAGAGAGAGAAAAAGAGAGAGAAAAAGAGAGAGAGAAAGAGGAAAAGAGCAAAACAGAAAGAGAGAGAGAAAGAGCAAAAGAGAAAGAGAGAGAGAGAGAGAGAGAGAGAGAGAGAAAGAGAGAAAGAGAAAATGGACTGCATCTTTTAATATTATGATAACTTTGACTAGACAGCCAAATTAGTAATGACATTTGGGCCTTTTACAAAACCATAGGTACCAGCCTTTATTGAAGGCATACACTAATGATGCCAAGACGGGTATACTATTTTCACAAAGTAATGTTAGTACATGTATAAATGTATTCTGCCCTGTAATTTTATTTTCTTAATCTTGTTTACACATAGATGATTCTGCAAGTGGTTAGCCACCATGGAGTCAATTAGCTACCTGATCTCATCCATTTACCCATGCTATGAACAAGTTTTATCCTATTACTACTATTACTGCCAATATCATAATAGTAAAAGTTGCAATAATAATAATAGTGCTAACAGTGATGATAATAGTATTAACCTACCATGGAAGGATGACATCTATTTTTGCCATGACAAAAGCAGGAATATCAGATGACAAGCATCTGTACCAAGCAAAGTCGACTTTGGTGTAAACTGTGTGCAAGTTTCAGGAAAACATTGTGTTCACCTGATTTCACCACTCCTTGAGTTTTAGTTGTTTTTTTCTTCTTTTTTAATGATACAAATACTAATGTTATTAATATTATTATAGACATAATTATCATTATGCTATTAACATTACAAACAGCAATATAAGACTAAAGAAAATATTACCAAAAATCAAGGAAACTAGTCAACAGCTGAGATGCAGATACTAGTAAATGTCTCATTGGAGCCCTCTGTGTGCAGACTGATAATAAACTAAACAGTAGCATAGGGTTAAGTTAAGTTGAGCATCATTTCCTGGACACTCATCTATACCACAGCCAAAAGTAAGGAGAGGGAGGGTAAATTCATGTTCCCATACTTCTACTGTTTCACTCAAGTGGCGTGTGGCCCTGTGTGAAGTGAGGAAAACCTGTCATAATTTAGTTAAAGATTTTACAATAATATTAATGGAAAATTTCAAAGAACTAAGTAAATAGCTCTGGCACATTAAGTAATTGACTTCTTGGTGACTATGCACTTGTGAAGCTATCATCTGTACATACACCTGACAAAACAGTACCTGTACCCAGTGCTAATGAGTTTAAAAAGGGATTTTTTTTCTTCTTCTTCTCAGTGTATTTCCCAGTCTTTGCAAAAAGTAACTGCCTTATCTGTTAGTTTTAAGATTTCTATTAAGACATTCTTTTTTAACCCGCTGAATCCAGTTGTGTCACGGAAACCACAGTGCCAAAAACACTGGCAATGCATGATGTAAGTGGCCAACATCCCGGGCATGTGGCGCACAGGCCGGGTGCACACGAACACCCATGAGCAGTGACAAGACTCTGTGCCTCCCCTTTGCAAAGTTATTGTGTAAACTTTTTTTTAGCTTTATCGCCATTTTTCAATGTCCATATTTGTCTTATGATTTTCTTTATCCAGAAGGTAATAGCTTATTTCCTTGCACAGACTCCATATTATCTCTCTATATAGTACATAATTCAGTGCAAGGAAAAAATAAATATGGAACACTTGGTTATTTGTGTCATATTTCATTTTTTTGTAATTTTCAATTTTACATAATACGAAATGCACCACCAGTCACAGTGACCAGGAATATGGTGCGCAGCATTGAAATGGCTTCCTCGCCTGAGGCCGGTGCTCTTCCAATCACTGCTTATACACATTACACATTCATTTATCAATGGGAATAATGCTAAAGCCCCTTTCTAAGGGCCAAATGAGTCAAATCACACTCCAAGAGGTTTGTGCACTTGTGGCGAGTCTTTTCCATCACCTTGGCCTTTGCTCATGATGGCAAGATTACGTCACCCAGGCCGTGGCCAACTTGCACAATGATGGTATGGTTGTGTCATCCGCCCCTCAAATCAAGTTATTCCATGATGTGACAGCAACGTCATTCAGTTCCCATGGGTTAATGGAAAATACTACACAAGTCCATACAATTCCTAAATTCCCTTTCATAAAAAAGAAACAGTATTTCAGCATAAAGCAAAAATAAAATCTTTACATCGGAAGGAGCACTCGCACCTCAGAAATAAATTTCAAGTACCTCACTAACACATCAGTAAATCATACATCAGTCTTTCACAATAAATAATTAGGTAGCAAGACACTTTCACAGATTGTAAAATGATTATCGTTAAAAATATAAGTCCAATAAATGTCTTGTTATAAAACCCTGAAATTTAGCATAAAATAAAAACTAGTAAATCATCTTTACAGTCATGTACTTCTAACACACAAACAACAGTGAGAGATTTCATTTGCTCTGGTCATGAAAATCTTGCAAGACTTAACCAATTGTGCTGTACTAGTACAATGGTAATACAATGAATAATACCAGCTCATATTTGTACTGGGTGAACTACAGCTCACAATGACTTGACCCTTA
>NC_091571.1:27720414-27732914 GCF_042767895.1 Penaeus vannamei | reverse complement strand
CACAAACCACTCTGTCGGTATCTTTCACACTTATTCAGCAATTTATTATTATATATAGAATACATCTAAATCATTATAAAATTACTGGAATAGTAATATTCAACTTACCTCTTTGGGAAGTTCTATTTCATTTTGCTTCAACTGAGATTTCTTTGAACTACGTGACTCTTTTACTGAAAAAGAAGACAAATTAACAAGGGAAAAATAATGCATACAGTCACTACCTATAAACTTCAAGCTCTTTTGTACTTTAACTTGATTACAACCAAAATTAACACCAATATGCATCTCAATATACAATTAAAATGAAGTACATGACAACTAAGAAACTCGACACAATATGAAATGACTGCCTGTCCCTATCATGTGTAAATTATCTATATCCAATCATCTACTGATCAACTAACATATTAGCTTAAACATCTGATTTTGAAACTTACTAGGAGACTTCTTCTCTTGTTTGACATCAGCCAGAGCCTTAGTGGGCGGCGATGACATCTTTGAGGTAGTTTCTTGGGCAGGAGACTCGGATGGAGGGGCTGCAGCTGGTGCTTTCTTGGGCGAGTTGTCTATGTCTCTATTCTTTGGAGGACGCCCTCTCTTCTTTGGTGGTGGGCCCTGTTGATGGAGGAAAAGATAAGAGGGGGGGTTTGAGCTGTGATTAAGCAGGAAAGAAAAAACAGAGGCTTCCCTTTTGAGATAATCATACAGGTCTCTCTTGGAATCGAGAGACTGCTGATTTTAGCACAGCGGAAGACTGGTGACTCAGTTACCAATCCAAATTTGCAAGGGCATTTTCATGAATAATATCTATTCCATGAAATACCATTAACCCATTAGTGATGGGTAAAAATTTTGTCACGTTTACGTATGTGCCGGCTTGTTGGCGCGCACTGGCAGTTTCCCCTGTTTGCGCCCGGCTCGATCAGTAGTTTGCGAGCAACATATAGCACCTAAAAGCTTTTATTTTTCTAAAATCTATAAAAATATTAAAATTTTGAAGGTTTACCTTCACTTTAGGTGCCATTGCCTAAAATCTTTACCATATAAATGAAGCCGCTACTAGTGGAGAAAAACAACTTCCGTCCGACGAGCCAGTAACACGGGAATGGGCATGGCATGATGCCCCCGGCATTTGGTCCAAAACAGCCATGGCATGTACGTACGTGACACCCGGCGCCAATGGGTTAATACACATTTTTTCAGTTCTTTATATGTAAATATTGTCAGGTTTATAAAACATAGCTCTCCTTAAAATATTATGAGCTTAAAAATGATAAAACTATTATAAAATCATACAGAATGTAAGAAATTTCTATATAAATGCTATTATCAATGTTCACTGTCTACAACTTATCTATTTCTTCCAGACTATAAACAAACAAAACAAAGATAAAAGTAATACCATCTGCTATCCAAAGTAGCCAAAAAATTCTCAAATGTATGTACTCAAAAATACATACAATTTTGGACAGCTATACCATACATGCAGAATCAAAATTACAAGTGGGGGAAGGTAGGTAGTGACCACTGCCTTTCAAAATAAAAGGACACCCCTTCTCATCATTCCCAATCAAGAACTACGGCCTGAGTAGGAGCAGCCTTCCAAGAATTTACTATATTTTATAACATCTCTATGCACCTCCATTTCAACCAGTATCACTTCCTACAATCACATTATAACGTGTTAATCAGCAAACTAAATATTTTTAAAACATAAATAAATAAAATAAATAAAATGGATAAACTAAAAGACAAACATAACTATAACCATAACTAATTATAAATATAGATTTATTTAAATATAAGCATGAATATAAATTCATAAAAACATAAATATAAGCTTATATACATTTAAATGTGAATATAAATATAAATGTATCAACAAATACAAATATAACTATAAATATAAATTTACACAAGTATAAATTTATATAAATATAAATTTATATAAATATAAATTTATATAAATATAAATTTATATAAATATAAATTCATATAAATATAAATTCATATAAATATATTCATATAAATATAAATTCATATAAATATATATTCATATAAATATATATTCATATAAATATAAATTCATATATATACAAATTCATATATATACAAGTATAAATCTACACAAATAAATTTATACAAATATAAATATAAATATAAATATAAATATAACTGAAAATATAAATATAAATATAAATGTAAATATAAACAAATATAAACACAGTATATAGTAGATAGTATAAAAAAAAAATAGAAAATAGAAAATAAAACATATCAAATAAAGATATGAACTAAATAAAAACACAATAAAACTAAATACATATATAAATGAACACATGCATACATATAAATAAACAGCTTGTTTGAAGAAAAAATTCTACCTGGTTAGTAAAACTATAACCATTACGAATGATTACAAAACAAAGATTTGACTTCATGGATTGATTAAAAATAGAACGAGACTCACTAAATGAATCTTTATTTGCACTTTTAAAAAAAGTTCTTTTGATTAAGATTCCTTCTTTAGTCTTTCATAAAGATAAGCATTTATGAGCTCATATTGTTCCCCTCAACAAGGTATATGGAAGGCCATTCTTTCATGCTTAATGTAAATTAATATAAAAATGAAAAAAAAAGTGTAAAAAAGCATATTCTGAATCTTGCAGAAATTTGAAATTGTTAGTCCATTTTCTTTTTCTCAAATTGAAAAAAAAAAAAAATCAGGTTATACAGGCCTATGTCAAAAAATATATATATAAATAAAACTCGAACTTACTGTTGGGGTGGGCATTTCTTCCGGCACTGCAGGTGACTCTGCTGGCGCAACTTCCTCTGACCCGGAGAGGGAGAGTCTTTTTCTTGGCGTGGTGACAGGTGCACTGGGAGTACTTTTGACTGCATTGCTAGTTTTGGTAATTGAAGGGGTACTTGCAGCCTCTGCAACTGTGACAATATGTACCATAAAGTAAATATTGTTCTTTTGCATAATTTGCTTATATTACAAATAAAAGTAAGTACAATTACTCATTCAACTTCATAATTCCATTCTTTATATAAAATAACTTATCTCAGTGCTACCACTCAAAAAGGCCAAATTTTGCTGAATGTGCACAGTAATAAGCAAAAACTATAATCTGTCACGTAAACTTTCATATCACGATATACATGTTCCACTACATTTACGACAGTGGATTCTCTTTTGAAGATAACCATTAAATGAACTAAAGTGATCATTACTACAGAGTTGCAATATCAATCAAACTTATCAAAGCCCAATTGCAACCTATGGTAAAGAACTTTCGGCTTTAATGCAAGTGTAAAGTGTGGTACCATATTTCTTAAGACAACTTTGTGAAGAAATCTAACAGAACATTATTTACTGTTCAAGAAAACAAGTGAATGAAAGCCACAACTAGCATAAACTTTACTTATTGTAAAAATTCTAGAACATTTACAACAAATCCTGTTTAAACTTACATTTAAAATAAGTTACAACTTCTATATATTCTGGCATAGTTCATTTTGGTTTCCAAACTGCAACCCTGTGAGAGCAACTCTCCACAGATAGACTTGTAAATATTCTTCACCTTATAACAAACATCATCTATTCAAAGAAGCAATAGCCATCTATTTATCCTCTTTCTTAATCAGAAGTTGAACCTCCCTTGACTTGCAAGCTTAGGAACAGACAGGTACAACAGTAGCAGATTTTCCAAACAAACACAATAATTCATATCCTGTGCAATATTCCTGATGTGGATACAATTTGTATACGAATTAACCTAGATCCAGGCTCAACAGACTTACCCCACTCATGCCAGACATCTAGTCACATCACAATGAGCCAGGCCCAAATGAAGGTGCCAAGTATCCATGCCACATACAGTCAAGTCTGTTATAAACTGTGCTTATTAATGAAACTGCTCTCAAGTTTGGTGCTGACTGTGGTGACTGAGGAGATACAGCACCTCGAGAGTAGGCCTGGGGTCCCTTTCTAGCCTGATTTCCAAAGCAATCACAGAGTAAATGTATGCTTCCCCCACTTCTAATTTTCTTACTCAAAACAGTTGAATGTGCATAGTGCCCAGCTTGTGGCTTGGTATGGCATGGACAGGTTCAGTTCAGGTAGGCAAGAAATAAGAGTTGTGGTGCAACAGCTGGCTTAATGGTAGCAATGTAAACTACCAACCACTACATTCAAATTAGCTCCCAACTGTCAAAGACGACACCACTGGCTAGGGAGGTTCAGCCTGCATTTCACTTTTGTAGAAGTTTTACATGAAAAAATTCCTCTTTTCGGAATCTTTCTGATCATCTAATCATTCACAAAAACAATTCAGAAAAAGTAACTTGCAACCTACCTGGAACAGGAGTGGAAGGTGTGCCTGCTGCTGCTGACGGTGGGCGGGAAGCATCTTCACCTTCATCTAAGAACTTTTTAGGCTTTATTAGCCTCCCACTTCGACTAACTTGGGGTTCCAAAGATTCTCCAGATTGCTGTAATACAGATAATATAAATTACATATCAGGTTGCAGAAAAAAATCTAGATACCCAATCTTTTTCTTCTTTGTTGCCATCCTTATCAGATCACAGGAAAAAAAATCTTAAGCCTTGAACTTTCATTTTTGCTTGTTTTTATATACTAGTGAGTTAACCAGATTTCCCAATAGCACACTTTAATGAACTAATTCAGAGACAATTGTAGCATATTCTACTGAAAATTGAGAGACTGGTGATTACAGGTCTCATAGAGTAACTATCGGCTCCATTATATGCCATGTTCAGATTATTATTTGCCACATTCATATAAGTACTTGGAGAAAATTATTTCTACTTGCTTTTCTCATATTCATATAAAAAATTATAGTATGATGAATTCATAATGCACAAGGCATAAATATCCTTTGATACTGATATGAGATCTTTATACCAATGCTCTTTGTTGCTTTTATCCATATTCCATCCAAACTTTCAAAAATTCATGAAATTGAACTTTATTATTACTTATAAGCAAGAATTACCATCATAGTCACAAATGGAAATACTCATCAATTCCATTTTAGTAAAGTTTTTCTGCCTTAGTGCTGTTAATAAATATGGATCTTCAAATGACTTGTATCTTATCTTTTCATAAAGCTCATCATTACAAAATTGATCATAGGGACCACCACAAAAAAATTGAAGATCTCAGGGGGTCACATGACCAATTCTTTTAAAAACAAAGCTATACAGCAATGCTTAGTCTTGTCCTAGCGCCACTTACTAGTTGTGTACATAAACAAGTAAAACAAATATCTGATGTTCTTCACATGGCTTAATGAAAAATAAAACCCAGGAGCCCTTCACTAAAGCTGTAGAGTAGGAAATTATAGTTCTATAAATATGTAGATATTAAGAATAAATTTCATTTACCCCTTATTTAAATAAATGAGATGCATGACTATCATTGATAAACAATACACAAGTTCACAAGCTATATAATTTTCACTGTATATCATAGAACTAATACTAGCCCTAAGCTTTAAAATCATTAACAGGCATTTGGAGCTTCATATCTATAAACAAAATATATATCATTACTTTGTGAACACTAATACATACCTAATATGTGAAATAAATAAACAAATGAATAAACAAACAAATACACAAACAAATTAATTAAATATAAATAGATAAATACAACAAAGAATAAAAAGAAATTAATCTATTTCCTTACCTACCTGTTTATCTACTCATTTACTTATTTATCTATTTATTCATTCTTTTATTTATTGAACTATTTATCTATTAATTTACTTATTCATCTCCTTACCTATTCATTTACCTATTTTTTCTTCATTCACCTATTCAAATATAAAAGCTAAACCAAATTTAACAAAGCTACTTATTTCCACTTCACTTCCCTGTACAGCATACACGAAAATGAAACACAGCCATCATAAATACCTGCTTTGGAGTTTCTTTTGGAGTTTCTTTAGCTACAAGTTTTGACTGTTTATTTTCTTTTGGAGTTTGCTTTGGAGTTTCTTTGGGTGTTTTCTTAACATCAGAAGATGCCGCTTTCTTGGCTGGTGTCTCTGAAGCTATGTCGGAATCCTGCCTTTTTCTTTTTCTTCCAGGTTTTGCCCCTAAACATGAAATATCAACTTATCAGTTTTCCATTCTAATCTAATTTGCTGGCTTATTTCAAGTTTCAATTACCTGTCTTTTCTAATAAAATTTTCCATTAATTTGAGACTATCTCATAATATTCTAACATGATTCATAAGAAATCAGGAAAGATTATCATACTGTTCTCTAAAGAATATAAATATAAACTAAATATCACACTGCTTCTTTTTCCAAGCTTGAAGACAAATGATTATCTCTTTACATTCCACATTTTCAAAATGAAAATCCATAAATGAAGATAAACTGGATAAATAATCTTAAACTTAACTTCCTAATATTTCCTACAACATGCACTTTAAAATACAAAACAAAAAAATCTAGTTCTTTTTATAAATATCAAAAAACAAGCATGTTCCATAAAGTCTTTGTGATACCTACTCTTCCCATGAAGTTGATAGTTCCTTAAAAGCGAGTTTTTTTTTTGCAAAATGACCTTCGGATTATAATGAGAAAGTAAAGCCAATGACTACTGTATTCTGCACATTCTTCTGCAGGTTACAATCTTTGAAAAACTGGAAAGACTAAAAGGAAAAGAATTCCCAAGATTTTCCATCTAAGAAAAAAAAAAATCTCCCCATTCATACCTTTCCCTGCAGACTCATCGATAACTAAATCTCCTACATCCTCATCAGACTCTTCAGACTTAACATCTGTCGTCACTGCTGGTGTCACACTTAGGGACTTTCTGCCGGGCTTGGCTGCAGGGGTTTTTGGGGTACCAGGGAGGGAGGCTGAGGACACGTCTGGTGGTATGGGCTGTGAGGATAGAGAACTCATTTTAAGGTTTGTTGCTGGGATAACCCCACAATGCACTTTTTATTGCTAATACTTCAAACTTACATCACAAACTCCTTCTCTTAATGGAATAAGCTTTGCAATGAAGCAACTAAAATCTATAAAATGGGAAATATATTAAAAATAAAAGCCTGTAGGAGAAAAAAAAAGAAAAAAAAATCATACAAATTTAACCTATGAGACACCCGTCGCTAGTGGGTTAAACAACCAAGTCTATCTGTTCTCACCTTTTCATCCTATTTCTTTAATCTGACCCCTACAATCTAGGTAGTGTGACCATCCTGTCATAAAAATCTAGGTCAACTTCTTTTTTATTCAAAAAGAAAACAAAAATGCAAAAATAAAAATCTAACTGGATCAAATTGCCTATCCTGAGCAGTATTAAAGATATCATTATCATAATCTACACTCCATTCTTTTGACATTTATACTTCATGCTCTACACACACATTATCAAAAGGTATTAATGCAAAGCATATTTCATGAGTAAATATACCTAAAACCTCTAAATGTTCTTTTAACTTCCATGAACTCATGTCTAAACTGCTATATATAACAATTCACTCCATGATGTGTATGAATCATTCCCATCAAGATATAATCAGAGGTGTGGGAGTTTCCACATACATATACAATACACTAGGCTACTTAATTCTAAATAACTGCAGACCCTCCCTTTCCCAGGGACAGTCCACCTGTATTTCATATCAGTTCTTACAACATATAAAATATTTAATGCATTTTGTTTGAAAGCTAGTACCTTTTCTATCCCATTCACCAAAAGCTTTAACCCATCATCTTGAGTTCATGTAGTGTTTGGTGAATTGTCATGCAGACAGATGTCTCCCCAAAGAGTCAATAAGTAGGCCCTTGTGACCAAACTATTTCTACAATCCTTGATTTTTCTTTTCACATGCTATTAACCCATTAATGCCTGTATATTTTGAAACCAAAAATAAAAGATTCCGAGCGGCTATAAAATCGGCGGGCGGACGTAGCGCACTGCTGCGTCGGAGCGCAAACCCCGATACAGCGTTACACTGATACATATGATACTGTCTCATATGTGGGACACCCATCGTTAGTGGGTTAACCCACTGGAACTAGGTAAAATACCAATGTCATAAAAAAATTTGGCTGAGGGCTAGGTGACAAGAATATGCTGCCATGGAAAAATTTGGCTGAAGGCAAGAGTGACAGGGAATGATTTGCCATTAGACTCAGTGGACACTCAGGTAGGGCTCTTGCATTATTTCTACCAGTAAATGAAAGTGAAATGTACCATCTGTTCACCATGGCTGGAAAAGTCTAGACATGAGAGAGGGCACCATTTACATGATCAGGATTTTATTCTTCCCGCTATGACCAGCAGTACAGGGTGTGTCAGAGAAAATATAATAAAAAAACACTTTAAAAATGAAGAAAAATAACAAAATGTTACTTATTGTTATTGTTACCTAGAGATATGATATGGAGTCTGTGCAAAGAAAACTTTCTTTTACCATCTTGATACAGCATATTAAATCATTAATATCACTTTGCTGATAGACACAGCTGTAGCCATAAAGGAAAGCCTAACCTTCATGACAAGCACATGTATATGCATAATGACTCACTCAAGCAAGCAAGCAAGTGGAAAGGACTGGCTGTAAACAGCGAACACCCTGTCGGAAAAGCTGCCAGCAGTCATTGGCATGAGTGCAACACAGAAAATTCTGGCAAGGTCAATATATGGATATAGACCTTGGAAAATGGAAAAACACTTATGAAGAAAAAAAATTAAGTACACAGCAATAGAGAAGCAAGGAATCTTGATAATATACAATATCATTTGTGTGGGCCAAGCCTAGAAGCAACACATCCAAGAGAATTGTCACTCATCTAATGCCTGTATTTTCAGATATAAGCAGGCAGCAAGGATCTAACTGGTTAAAATACTACTAAACAAATCTAAAAGATGCCATGAATATTGATACTTTTATTATTATGGAATAAAAAATATGATTACTATTATGTTATTCAAATACTAATAATAAAGTATCAAAAATCTTTTGGAAAATCAAAGAAAGGGGTAAACACGAGCAATAGGTACAACTAATAATTGATTCCTTAGTAACTAGGCATTTGATGATCCATCTACGAATAAACATAATTAACTTAGTGGATCTGGATTGCTTCACTGCCATCATGCGGCCCAAATTATGGGCTTTAGGCTTACCTGAGCAGCCACTCTGTCAGGTGTGCAGTTTGTAGGCTGGGCGCACACGAACAAGCACAATATTATTTTCTCTTTATCTGAGTAAGAGTTTTTAGCTTTTTTGCCATTTTCCCAAGTCTGAATTTATCACTTCATTTACTTTATCCAAATAGTAATGGGCTGCTTTCCTTGCATAGACTCCGTATCATCTCTCTAGGTAGTTCCTAATTTGGTGCAACCATAATACTAACATTTTGCTATTTGTGTAACTTATTTTTTTCTTAACATTCTATTTTCAGTAATACAACCTGCGCCACAAGTCACAGAAGCTAGGAATAGGATCCTGAGCATGGAAAAAGCGTACTTCATGGAGCCAGCACACTTACTGGGATGGGTCATAGACACTACATTCCACACTCATTAATCAATAGGAATAATGCAAAAGCCTCTTCTTAAATGGCAAATGAGTCTAATCACCCATGAGCTTTCTGAACTCTTGGTAAGTCCTTCATATCACCCCAGCCTTCACCTGAAATGTTCACGACATCAAGTTGTGTCATCCCAGCCCAAAGCCAAATTTTCCCATGATGGCATGTTCATGTCAATTGCCTCTCCAGTCAGATTTTTTTACTACAGGATGGTCACATCATCCAGATTGTAGGAGTCAATAAACTAAAATTGCCGTGGGCATGCATGCCATGCCATCCATGCCCAATAGGTTAGTTACAATGCAGGGTTACCAGAAAATATCTCCAACTGATTTCTATATCACATGAAACTTACTATGCTTGGGTCTAGACTTGGATTATTTACAATCTGCCACAGGCCTTCATTGAAGCCCTTCCTCTTCTGTGGTTTCCCAAACTTCTCTACGTGGGTTGAGTAAGGGAATAGGTCATCTGGTTTCAGCAAAGCCCTGAAATCAAATTTTGGGATATAGTATACAAGAATTTTTAGAGTATCAATATTTTAAGGGCATGAATTGATTAACACATGAACAGTCTTTACTGCAACAAAGACAGAATAAGATGCAACTGAGAATAAATATCTTAACAGCACAAGGATGTATCTCTGATGAAGATATAGTTGACACCAGTATAATACATCACTTGCATTCAAGACATTCTTTCTTGTTCAGACCTTGTATAATGTTGACTAACAGTTTAAAAATCTAACACAATGTTAAATGCGAAGACTTTTTTTTTTTTTTTTTTTTTTTTTTTTTGCTAGCACTGTCATGCTGTTAATAAGATCTGACAGATCTTGCAATAACAAGAGTAGCAAGATTTAACCCTCATTGTGTCATAGTCCAAAGTCCTTAAATTAATATTTGACTGAATAGACACAATAACTAATACATATACTCCTTGGTAAAATACTAAAAAAAAAAAAAAAAAATGCACGAAGAATTCATTCACATGCTGTCACGACAAATACCAAAGGTGTTACATTTTCATTAAAAACAAATAAAGGTGTTTATGTCAATCGCACAGCCTTTCTTATCTATTTGAAAGTCTGTCGGCAAGACACAATTTGTTCTTAGCTCATGTGTATTTTGACAGCAATACCTTCCTGATGCCATTTTTCACGAGCTGAATTTCATGCAAAAATTCAAACAACTTGATTCAAACAATAAAAAATTTTAACGGTGATCTTTTCATCTTACTTTCACTGTAATAGTTGTGTGGGTTACTTACGTCTCATAAGTCCCATAAAACAGGACTGGATACTTTTTTAGTGGTTTGCCAGATGGATCTTCTTCATAGGGTTCAATCTGACGGAAAAAATAATTACAAATCAGTATTTTCTATTATCTGAATTCATAAAATTAACCATACCTTTTCAGAATGCATTCACCTTCCCCTAATATAAAGATAATTAGCTAAAATAAACACCATTCCATTATGAATTTTGGTAATCATTCAGAAAAGGACAGTGATGATAGAGCAAATTAATGTATTGGTCATAATGTATCAAAAAAAAAAAAAACATTACTGTATATCAAGGACAAATGCAAAACTGTTTGACTTAAAGGTAAGCCCCTAATCAGATATTGCATGTAATCCATGAATCTGTGCTTAGTGATTTCATGGCCTCTCTACTTCTCACCCTAGCAATGATCAACAAACTTCAAACAAGTATTTTCAGATAAGATTAAACTTATAGGCCTGCCTAGCAATATATCATCAAATAAGGAAAATAAGGAACAAGTTCTAGTTCTATTCAATAGTAGTGTGATGTAGATTGTTGGCCTTTGTCAGAGCCTACAGCACTGAGGCCGTGTTACTAATGAATACAGTCCCATACAAAATAATTACTTATTCTGGGAAAACTATACACAATCTTATTCTAGAATTAGCCACTGTCGGAGAAATCACTTCTCAAGACTCTACAGTAAAACATAAAGATATATGAAAATAATTCACTTAAAAAAAAAAATTACAATTGATATCAATAATAACATTATTGAACATCCTTTTAACAAGAAATCTAGATCATATTCCACAATATTTTATTACCTTCTTATACTTCACCACTCTGCAGCCTCAAGATTACTAGTAAAAGCCAAGAAAATTAAAACAAAAATTTATTAAATCAATGCCGCCAGGAAAAAAGGTTTGGCAAGCAGTCGTGATAATGGGATTGTTGGCGTGCATCGGCAGTTTCCTGTTTGTGTCCGGCTCGTTTGGTAATTTGTGAGTGACATCTGGTACCTAAAAGCTTTTATTTTGCTATAATTTATAAAAACATTATAAATTTAAAGGTCTACCTTCATTTTAGGTGCTATTGCCTAAAATCTTTACCAATAAATGAAGCTGCTACTATGAGAGAAAATAAACTCTGTCTGACAAGCAAATGGTCCACAACAGTCATGGCATGTACGTACATGCCACCCGGCAGCTAGTGGTTAACTAAATTGGTAATTTTAGCAGATGTGGAATTTTTGTTCTTCCTTTATCATTCTCCTATCCCTTGTTATTTTGGAGAAACCATGAGGAACCAGGAGTTACAGGAAGGTGGCATATGCAGCAGTCCCCAAGCAAAAGTTTATAATTTCAAAATGTTCCAAACACCAGCCAATAACCTTGGGGGATCCCATCAAGAATCAGGGGTTTGGGGTGGGGGGATATGAGAGGAATTGTTCATAACAAGCATTTCAAAATTCAAGCCAAGAATTCTACCTTAGATAAAAATGAAAGTAGATAAAAGGAAACCTCCAATCCAACATTTGGTCACAGGAATTCGACAGAGCATCGTGAGAAAGAAACGAATGGACCCCATCCTAAATACATAAAACTGAAATTGCCAAAAGAAAAGAAAAAAACTGAC
>NC_091571.1:27665414-27680414 GCF_042767895.1 Penaeus vannamei | reverse complement strand
TGCCCCTTTAAAAAGGGGCATTTGCATTGTTCCTATCGAGAAACAAGTGTGGAATCTAATGTCTGGTAGTCATGATTGGAAAGGTGCTGGCTCTAGGAGGACACCAATTCCGGGTTAGGTTAGGTTAGGTTAGGTTCCTATTCCTGTTGTTTACAGAAAACTGAATGTTACGAAAGAATAAGATATAACACAAATAACAAAATGTTACATTTTTTTTTCTTGTACTGAATTAATTACTTACTACATAGAGAGATGATATGGAGTCTGTGCAAAGGAAAAGGAAATAAAAAGACAAATATAGACATTGGCACTTACGTAACCTAATGCCTGTACTTTTGGCTGCGTGATTGCTGTGGCCCAACCGGATTCAAGGGGTTAAGTATTTTAAACCTCATGCATTGTTTTGTAACTTCAGTTCCAGTGTTTATTGTGTATGATATAACTAGAGAAAAGTATAAATAAATGCAATGAAGAGGATTAACAGCGGTTTTTATTGGTTAGATGTTATTGTTGTTTAGATTTTGTTTATATATATTTTTTCTCCATTTGTAATTCCATTTTTCATATCTTATATTTGAAAATTGTTATTGTTATTTACAAACAGGCAGACCTCATTATTAAAATTATACATTTCCTATTTCCATGGCCACTTTAGAAAGAACAAAGTACATTTACTAAGTGCACAAGAAAGCAAATGAAAAAACAGACATTCTATGTTTTAAATGTTTATGTTAATGCCCTCTCCTATACTGTGTACAGCTTTTACTTGTCAAAGGATCAGTGTTCAAAAATAATGACAATGATAATTACAGATAAATGGAATAAATACAGAAACATGTAAATGCATGGCATATAATGAACTTTTGCATATATTTTCTTTTCCCTTTCCATAACCTTTACTAGTTGATTAATATTTAACCTAAATTTTTATTTATCTGAAAATTGAAAACAAACGTTTCTTATATTTTCATTTGTTCTTCCTTGGTCAGTCATGAACATATATTTAACATTTATATTTATATTTCATGTAAATCTTATAAAACATTATTTGGGTACTACTTTCACATCTGTCAGTTAATTGCAGCCCTATCTAAGCCTGAATTGTTATCATTGCATAAATATGGAAGTGGAAGGGGAAAGTAATGCTAGATGAAAATGTCACATGTCACTGCGCGGTAATTTACCCTTTTTAAAGCATATATAATTTAGAGAGGGTGAACCTTTAGGGTGGAAAGTATTATATCAAGTTGTCCTGCACTTTTTGTCTTGGTAGGAGAATATTAGCTGTCATCTTCAGAAATGTTGATGGCACCCAGTTATGTCTAAATTACATTGGGATTTATTATATATATTTCACAGATGCTTTATGACTAAAACAAGGGAGAATAAATAAACATGTATGGACAGTATTTTTTTGTTATGCTGACTTGTGAACTATCGTGTCAAAGTGGGAATCACTGATTTATATGCAAATTGAAAAGCAGATGTAGGTAACAAATGGGTATATGGTATATTTATTTATTTTTATTTCATTTTATTATTATTATTATTGCTTTTATTTTATTATTATTATTATTATTTATTTTGTTGGTAAATAGATTTCGTGAAAGCATTATCCTTTGGCCAGTATAAGCTGTAGGCAGTAAAGCAGAATGATGTCATAAACATTCTGTTAAAAAAAATTAAAACTTCATATGCTATCTCCTGCATTTTGTTTTAATCTTATCATGACAGGGCCAGAATTTTCCGTGTTGTAATTATTATGCAACAGTCTAGCTTTTCTGGCAGGGCGTATGCTGTGTACAGTTTGCCCACCTGCTCACTTGCTGGAAGGAGTCATGAGACTATACATAGCATTCATCTTTACATCATGACTGCTATAGCTGTACCCGTCCATAAGAGTTGGATATTGACATGTGAATAGCAATTTTTTTTAGCTTTGTTTACTTAACCCATTTACAACAGGTGTCCCACATATGAGACGCCCAGGGGGGGGGGGGGGGGAAATGCGGGGTGTCCCGCCAGTGTGACGCTGGATTGGATCTGTCAGAGCGCAAGCGGTCAGCGCACGGGCAGATTCCGCGCCAGCCCCTCGTGCCGATTTTGAAGCCACCCGGAAACTATTATTTTCAGCTTCAAAATATACCTGTGCTAGTGGGTTAACAGTAGTGCTTATATTGTTATACTTGAATGCACTAGAGTTATGAGATAAAATCCAAGGTCAATAACCTTGGGGTGCCAATGTATTTATTCAGTCAGCTATACATTGATTGTAAAAAGAAAAAAGAAAATTATTGTAAAAGGAATGAATACGTAAAGAGTAGATTTAGGCCTACCTTACCTCATCTGTTTACTATTTTCCTTGAAATTTTTATTTTTATGACTTTAATATGTTAAATGTTACTGTTATCATTATCATTATCATTAATATTAATACTGATATAAATGTCATTATTTACATATTAGTAATAAGAATAAAAACTTTTCTTTTCCAAAAAGATCATTTCTTTTCCAGGAATGGGGTAAACAGGTAAGATCAGTTAGGTCTAATTTGATTCCTTGGTTTACTAAGGACTTTTGGAGCCATGCGTGTGTAAATAAAGTTAAGGAAATTAAATCACCGTGGACTAGGCATGTATAAGTTCACTCGGAGTGTCAACAGGGCTAAAGAGTTACTGAAAGGCTGTCGTGTATCGAGTTTCTTAGTCTTATTTCTTGAATGTTATGCTCTAAGTCTTTTCATTTCCATGTGTGAGTCTTATATTCCTTTTGTGTTGTATTGCAGAAAGAATGGCGTGAAGATTACACTAACTTTAAGAAAAAAGTTGCCCGTTGTGTTCGAAGAAGTCAAGAGGATTAGGAGCTGTAGGCTATTAGCATATCCCTGGTATGTGGACTGACGAGTATTTCAAAAGTCTTTGGAGTCATGTATTTATATATCAAATGTGCAAAATTCCATACAACCAAGTAAAGATACACATATACTCACCCACACACCAACATACTTGCCCACGTCTAAATGACTGTATGTGAACACACCCACACACACGCACAAACTGACTCACAAACAAAAGCTAATACACACTGACTCACATGAAAACACATCCATACACTGACCCACATGCAAACACACTCGTACTGTCACACACATGCAAACACACACACACACTCACCCACATACAATCACATCCACACTCATTCGCTCACATGCAGATGCTTACACACTGAACATAGATGATATAACTTGTTCTATCAGTATTTTGTTAGGATTTTATCTTTCTTTCATTCTTTCTTTCTTTCTTTCTTTCTTTCTTTCTTCCTTCCTTCCTTTTCCTACATTAACTTTCCTACATTAACTTCCATTGAAAATTCATTTCAGTTATGAATAGTTTTGAGTGTTCTTATTGTTATCTTTCATTTGCAAGGCTTAGTTTTATGAAAGGGCTTTCATCAGTTCAAATAAATGACTTGTTAAGGCTCCCATAATTGTACCAACCCATAAAGATTAGCCTTTAGTTTTTACCTATTTTGAAACAATTTCTGCATCCATTTTGGTATGGTACCTGTTTATTGCTATAGTATATGCACAATATAAGGAGCAAGCAACATGAAACCAGTGTGCATTTTCATTGTGAAAGTACTACTTGCTCTACTTGGTATTACAAAAAAAAGGATTGGAAAGTATTTTAGATTTTTTACATACTATTTGCTGTTACTTTGTTATGAGAGCCTTAATTTTTTAAAACTTATTTATTTGCCTACTTCCATTCTTTCTTACTTACTTTATCTATTGGACTAGTGATCTTCGGGGAGGGCCAAGTCCTAGTAATCCATATTATTATAGAATGAGCATTTTTTGTTGTATGTTTTTAAGTAAAGAGAGTAATTCTCACAATAAATGCAGGTATATTCATAACCAATTTATCAGTTGTTAAAGATACTCTTCATGATTTTCAAATAACTGGGCATGTGTAGATGACAAAGTTTCGGCCAGTTACTTGGTACATGCAACAGACTTGTATGCATTTTATTTAAACCGGAAATGCTCAAGATCCTGAAAATAATATAAAGGAGTATGAATTAAGCAACTGCATGCATACACTCAAACACACTCACTCACTCACTCACTCACATTCTTACCCGCTCACCCACTCACTTGTATGATTCTACTTGAATATGCAATTATCCAAGCATTAATAAGCATATTGTTAAGATAATTAGCATTAATCATACAAAAGGAGATAATGACATTCAATATTGGTCAGAAAATTTGTCCAAAGGAAATAACTCTTGCTCAGAAATTTTGAATAGTACTTATTAAGTTGTTCGAGTGTTGGTATTTCATTGTATGTTTTGTCTTCTCATTTTCTCTCTACCTTTTATTTTTTTACTCCTTGTTGTTTGTTCAGTGTTTCATCTTTTTTCTTTCTCCTTCTTTATGACTTAACCTTTGTTCCTGCTTATTCTTTATCACTGCTTTGAAATCACTTCATATTATGTGGTAAAGAAAACTAACATTTCCTTTACATCGGCAGGTTTTAAGAAAAGTAATAAAATGTGGTTGCCATTCCCAAGAGACTACCCATCATCTCATGTTTGGACAGCAACAACTGCCAACTCTGTGACTAGCCTGAAAAGAAGTGATAACTGAGATGTCTTGCGGCGTCTTGCAAATGTTGGCAGGAAAAGCAAAACAAAACAAAAAACAACAAAAAAACAAAAACAAAAACAAAAAAATGAAGAGGAAGAGTGAAATTGGTCACCCAAAGGTGGCCTTCAAACTTCAAAAGAGGAAATGGATGGATATTGGTTGTTCAAACACGTTGATAAACAATTCTGTAAAAAAAAAATAATAAAATAAAAAATAAGTGTCCAGAAATTCACTAGAAAGACGGTAAGAAGTGTGCTCATAGTGTGTTGGTGGTGCGTGAAACTGGGACCAGATGCTAAGACTTGCGAGTGAAGCCAAACGAAGGAGCCTTGGGCAACCTTGTGGCATTACGTCTGATCAGGGTCACATTTAAATGTCTGGTCAGGGTCACATTGTGAATCATAATTAAGGTCAAACCTCATTAACTTCCCCAGTGAAAAAAGGATGAGAAGAGGAGAGGAAAAATAGTAAAAATTGAAAAGTTATCAGCCATATCTTAGACATTGACTTCACCAAGTTGTGTCAAAGCAAGGCCTCAAACTCACATATCCTCTTTAAAATAGGCCCATTACCAGCTAAGGCATTCAAGTCCTACCTATTTTTTCCCCCTTTTCATGATGAAGATGTGTTTATTGATTTTTCTGAAATTTAGCAAAAGAGAGAGTTTGTTACCTTGCTCAGGAAAGACCAGGTGGGTTAACGTCTAGATACGACAGTCAGTTTGTGGAAGTAAAGACAGCAAGGAGATAGCCTTTCCTTACTTATATCCACAGTGCTCTTATAGATATTAAAACTACTTGGTAAAGTCCTACCATTAGAAGGAAATTACAAATTTATTATGCATCCTGAATTAAGCTTCTATTGCAGCTTTTCTTTCTGTCAACTGATTGCTTCAAGTTGTGTCAACGTTGACATTGTTATGTTGGTCCTGAGCAAGAGGAAATCAATTCTGATTTTCATAGCAGTGGAAACCCTCCAAAATTTATAATAATTTTAAGCATACCATTGTTTATTTTTTAACAGAAGCAATTGATGCACTTGGATACCATGGGTTAGAGCCTTGCCCATATCCAACTGGGATAGTCAGCAGCCAAATTTTGAGGTGTTTTCGTAGTCTCAAAATGGAGTCCTGATTATCACTGGCACTACTTGACCACAGTTTTTGCTTAAGTGTTTGGTCCTACATTTAAAGAAGACGAAGAAAAAGTGGATCTCATTGAAAATAGAATTATCAAATTCAAAAAATATTAGATAGTTAATATTTTTTAGATAATGAATTTAGAATTAGATTTGCAACTAAAGTCTTGAGCCTTAAACTTTATAGTGAAAAAGTGCAATTGCACAGAATGGAAATGCAGTTGATCTTCTTTTTTTATACTACAATACATTCAAAACTATGGGAAGTATGTACACTGTTTGCTCACTTTATCATGGAGGGGCATATGTAGTCGTGAATTGCAGTTCATCCAATCACAGTACTCGTCTATTCTACTCATGGAAGGAGACTGCTCAAGGGACCTCAGCCTGTTACCAGCCCTGTTTTAAGTTTAGGCCATAAATTATAACGTTTTGCAAACCACAGAGTTGGGCTACTCTTGAGGGAATGCTTTCATTCGTTTCTGTTATTTTGTTCAGTTTACTTATGTCTGATCTGTTTTTTTTTTTTCCTTTTTTGTCCATTCTTTTTTATATATAAAGTATAGGGAACCATACCTTCCAGAAGGGACACCCTCTTAAATCTGCAGCTACCTATGTTAAAAGTGTATATTGCTGAAAGTAAAGCACATGTGTTGGGATTGGAAGTAGAACACCATTGTTCTTTTGTCTAGGCCATGCTTGTTTTTATTGAGTTGGTGTACAAGGTGTTCCACAAAAATACAAAAGTTTACCATGTGCATGAGAAGTGGTTGAGGGTGTCCACTTGCAAATTTTTACAGGTCAGTGAATGAACAATTTTTAAGTACAGCTCCATCCCACCTAGCTTGACTCTGCCATGTTAGTTGACTACATGTTCTTCTGTAGAACCCCCATGAAGGATTTAATACCTCAAGTGTTAAGTTGTCTCATTGTGCAAATGTTGGGCCCAGGGGATGACAGTGGTATCTGCCTGCCTCTTTAGGGCTGAGTTTCAATTGGCAAGGAATTTGTTGGTAAGCCTTGAGGGGGTTAGGGTAGCACTGTCCTTGCCCAGTCTGGCAATTAATGAAAGCCCTAGTATGAAAAAAACAAAGTGTGATATGATACTGGACATTATGAACTGCTACTGTGAACATTTGTTTTATACTTTTTTTCCATATTCCTGCAATATGTTTTAAGTAACAGTTTGTAGCTGTCCTTATATTCAATAAACACCAAGCTTCTGAAGGATTTCATTATTGGGAAAGATAATATTCCCATTTTATCCCAAAATATATACAGGTTGCCAGCTGTCAAGTGAGTGTACATTGGCATTCTTACTTAATACATTTGATTTCATTCTCTTGAGTAAAATCATATTGTAGATACTCTATCTATTTAAGATTTGCCTACATTAAGCATATTTTTGCAATATCTTGATCACAATGTTAATTTAATCATACAATTCCAATACTATAGACATAAAAGCCATACAAAATAATGAAAAAAAACCCTAGTGGGTGATGGAAAATGAGTATCGCCATGTTTTGCCTGCTCTTCCTTATTCCCTGATTCTTCCAAGTGAGCTTGTGCCTACTGCCCTTTATAAACTACTATCTGCTGTGAGTACAAGTAGGACCTGGAAGGAGTTGAATGATGTGCTCTTTGTATCAAGAACAAATATAGAATATTGGGCATTAATTTTTACATTACTGTTACTGGCATAATGGAAGTGTAGTTCCCCCAAGTAGTATTGCTACATTTTTTAAAGAATGTAATGAGGTGACTTGCAACTGTCTCCTTATATTTCTACAGAAGTGCCTTGTTTAGGACAGCAGCTTGTTATAATGGTTATTTAAACATTAGAAATAGTGGCATTGCTTGCTAGTACTTCTTTAGTTGTTATTGTGGAAGTGCACATAGTTTGCTGCATATTTGTATAGAATATACTAATGTAGTATAACAATTTCAATATTGATATTTATTATTCATAAATGGGTAAAATTTTCAGTGAAATTAGTTGAGAACAAGTATTCATTAGTGTGTACTTCTCCACGCCTTGGTGATTGCACAGCTTGCTGTTGTGTAGACCAAACCTCATCTTAGTGATCAGGATATAGACTCATGACATGCTGAGCAGTCACCTGTTGTCAGTGTTCTTACAACTGAGTTTGGTCATGTGGAAATAAAGATACTTATTAATTGCCACTCACTTAAAATGAACCACTGTCGGTTTAATTATTGTCGTTATCAACCTTCGAGGCCTAGATTGGATTTAAAAATTCATTAATTGAGGGCAATATAGATTAATAATTCCAGTAGATATTTTTTTGCTCTTACATTGGTCAAAATATATTCATATACATTTTTGGTTGTCTTATTTTTTTGTAACCAGTTAAATCAAAAATGCATGCTATAAGCGCCTCATTTTATGCTTTGAAATAAGTATTGTAAGTTCTGTAACACTGGACAAAAATACTTCTAAATTACTTAGAGTTAACATGATTTTATTCTGGCTTGCACAGTGTCACACTCCAGGGGTCTTAGTCCCGTAAGGGCTAATTATTACTAATAAATATTTTTGCTATTATTAGTTCTTTAAATGGAAGGATTTCAAGAAGTTGATTTTGCTATGCCTAAGTATAGTAAAAGCAAATGTGTTTAAACAAGGCATTACTGTAGTCATGAGTGATAACAGGTGAATGGTCATCTCAAGAAGATCTATTACAGCTAAGATCATGTAGTGTTTCATTGAATGACAAAGTTTTATAGAAGGCCATTTCAGGGATAAGAAAAAAGAACTTAAGTTGGAAGTAATGTTTGATGATATATGGTAGTGTATACTACAGGAGCGGCTTAGCTAGGGTTTATTATATATAGATTTTCTTTCCACCTAGCAGTATCAGTTGTTTTTTTGTTCATTAAAAAACTGCAAGTATATTTGGGCATTCATTTTTGTCAGTTGCATTGATTATAGTAGCATACACATTGCTTGCACGATTCATTCGTACAGATGAGTATATGGGATTCCTTGACACTTCTCTATGTGACATATATAATTTAACTCCTAACAAAAGACTGCAGGAAAATGCCCATACATCTAGAGCTTTGCTATATCTCTTGATATATTTTATGATATATACTGAAGAGCTTTTTGATTTATGTAATTCAGCATACAGTGTGCTCAGACTCATTTTCTATAAAAAGAAAAAACATGAAAAATTTCAGCTGTGTTTGAAAATCATTTGCCACATAAAATTATTTTAAAAATCTTTAGTTTAGTTTGCCTTTATTCAGAGACCTGTTGTGTGTTGTATTTTAAAAACATTATTATGGTTTTTAAAGTTTTTATAACACGGGATGACTTGGGACTTCAGACTTCATATGTTTGTTATAATGTGTTATAGATTATCTTTGTATATTTTGTGTAATCTGATGAGTGATACTAAACATATTTTTCATTATCTTTTTGGGAGATGGAAACCAGTATGATTCACCAGTAGCTCTAGTGTTGGTATGAAATTATTACTACTGTCAATGATAATAAAGTTGAAATAACAGATGTTACTCATTATTGTTATTACTACTGATGCCGACCTTGTCTCCCACATATATATTTTCTTTTTTCTAGCTCTCAATTAGTCCCTTTGTTTATATACTATATTAAAAAAAAACATGCAGTTCTTCATTCTTTTTTTCTCTTCTTCTCTGTAAAGCTCAACTATACTTTTGAAAATTATACATTTACCTTTTAAGTTGCTACATGTAATACTTTTTTAATACCTAAGATTACTTTTTTTATTTTATTTTTTAAATTTTTATCCCATCATCATGATCATCTTCATTGTCATTATTATCTCCATCTTCATCTGTCATCATCATTTTTTATTGCCATATTTTTTTTATAGTCATCTTTTATCTTTAACTTAATCTTCACAAATCATTATTATCATTCTGAATCATTATTATCATCATTCTGATTCATTATTATTATTTGTACTATGATTATTATTATTTGTAGTATTATGATATCTTTTACTATGAGGGGTTATGAAAAAGAATTTGTCATACGTCTTCCTTTTATTTGACGGTCTATAGGGGAAATATTAAAAGATTTTAGGAATAGGTATCAGTATTGATTACAGTTGACAAGGCATTTAATACTGCTCCTAATAATAATGATGATAGTAGTGTTAATAATAATAGTGGAACACGCCAAAAATACTTTTAAGAATCACACCCAACCAGAATCCATTGAGAAATCTCACTGAATATTGCAAAAAATCAAATACAAAACTGGGGTTTGTGTGAAGTTCCTGGTTGATGAGACAAACTATATCATGGCATGATATATATATAGCTTAATCATTCAGTAGAATTTTGAAGCTTAACAGTCCCATCAACTTGCTCCATAAAAGGTTGAATTTGTGTCTCCCCAAAAGATGTATTAGTGTCATCGTTCGAATTTTCCTCTTTTTGTTCCTTCAGTCTTATGATAATTAAGCTAACAGTATACAATGAGCTTCTTGATTGTCTCCATCCATTTCTGTGTATCAAATGTGATCTTAGGCTTACAGTTCCGTATTATCCAGTTATAACAAGTTTACACCATCAAGTCTACCTCATAACATCAATTTCAGTTTGTTTAACTTTAAAACCAGTACTTTTTTCTTTCCTTGAAATAAAAAAGATGACTGAATTCATATAATTATTAATTTTCTCAAATCACAACTGTTACATACAACAGATACTTCTTTGTGACAAGGTACTAGTTTTTACATTGACAAATAAATTGTGAAAATCAGTCATAAAAAAGGTGTCATTATACAATGTCCTTATACTTTATGAAATCATTGATAATTTGGTCTGTTTTCATTTGCATACCCAGCAAAAAGATGGATGTATAATTACAAAAAAGAAAAAACCATACCAGGAAAGGCAGCACAAAAGTAATTAGACTAGATAATCAAGGATATTCCAGAATGTTTAAGAATATAAAAAGAAAATTCTACTTCACTATAAGTTTGGAGTCGACAATGAGAAAAAATAGACTGAATTGTTTGTGTAAAGAATTCGAACTTGACTATTTCTTTTGCTTATTCAATATAAATTATTTTTCTCTTTTTCTTTTTGGCTCACATGCCCTCTGTACTGGATTATTTTGTTAATATCTTGTATTAAGAAACCTCTTGTATTAGGCCTTTTGAAAAGGGTACAGAGAGGTTTGCTCCACGGAAAACTGTTTGTAGCAGAAATTCGACACCACATTTTAATATATAAGAATTAATTTAAACAGAGATTATTAAACTAAACCAGATTTTTTCAGAGCAATATTGCAATATTTTGTTGAAGTTTGATGGTCTTTGATTGTTCAAGTCCGTCTTTCAGGGGAAGTACTTTATTCATCAATTTAAATAGTGAACTAAAATTTCGAACCAGCAAATTTTGAAGGTGAGATAGGCTATTCAAGAATGCCTTTGTAAATAAAGTGATGCATGTTCTATCACATAGTTTATAAAGTAGGACATTGTCTTGTCTCCAGTAGTGAAACATTTAGTACTTACTGTTAATTTTTAAGTGGCAAATTTCTTCACTTTTTTTATAAAATAAATGCTTGACCTCTGTTTACAGTAGAATATAAAGAACCTTAAAAAAAAAAAAAAACTCTGGAAAGGTGAGCAAGGTAACAGGAGCATAGATTGGGACATTATTATACCCTTTATCTTGGCTGTTAACAGGCTGTGTAGGATGTCAGAGATCTGTATATATTTAAATATGAAGAAGCATTTCTCAGGTTTCGTATTGTAGTCACATGAATGTTTGGGTAATCTACAGAATTCTTTTGGTTTTGCTGTATGGGATCAATACACTAAAATTCTCTGAAAGCAAACCAGAATATCATCCCTCCATTTTACTAAATACTTTACTTTTGCATCATTTTTTCCCCTCTCTGACTTCCTTTGTTTGGTGCTGAGCAGGATTTAACCATCTTAAGTGATTGCATATCATAGTGAAATGACAGTTGATTATGCTATTGGAAGCTGTTCATAAAGCAGACTATATCCTTTTCTTTAATATCTGGTGATGAAATAAGTATACTGAGAAGAGATATTTTCAATACTTTGTTTTCCATGTTTTCTGAGGTGATACGTCGTATATGCATGATAGCACTTGATTCAGTTATTTGTTCTTTCATTTTAAAACCATCATATCCCCATTTTAGTTCATGCTGTGCACTTTCAAAATTCTAATAATTTATCATTTGTTTGACTAATTCAACTTTTTCACATTTAAGAGTGATATGTTTGATTGACTTCTATTGACATAGCCTTCCAGTAATTGGAGAAAGACTCCTGCTTTTTTTACTGTATGTTTTTAGTGGCAAAAGATACGTGTATTTGTGGACCTTCCTCCCTCTTTCTCTTAAGACCAATAAAGGTGGTGTGATACAGCACTTCAGGTTATGCTCCTCTCTTTTATTGTTCCTTTCAATTATTGCTACATTTGAAATGCTAAATTGTGTACAGTATCAACTTAATAGGAAGAAAATGTATTCCTGGAATGAAAAGGGATTACAGGTATTGGATTTAGTTTTTGTAAAAGTGAATATTGTAAATATATAGTTTACTGATACTCATGTTGAACTGGTTATTGGCTTTTTTATGACTATTTCATATTGATGCTGTAAAAGGAAATCCTTCTAAATCATGCACTATTCTCAATTCATCATACAAATTTATCTACCCACCCGACCTGACTGTCTCAGTCTGTCTGTTTCCTTCCCTCACTTGTTCATTCTCTGTCTCTATTTATCTGACCTTCTTTCTCCTCCCCCTTCTCTCTCTGTGACTCTCCCTGTTTATTTCTCTCTCTGTCTTACCTCACTCTCTCTCTCATATGTGTGTTCATGTGCGTGCGTGCATGCGTGCGTGTCGCTCCCTATCTCCTCCCTCCCCTCTCTCTCTTTCGGACTCTATCTATCTCTTCCTCCCTCTTCCTCCTTTCCTCCTGCCCTTCCCCTCTCTGTTAGTCACTCATGAACTCTCTCTCCACTCCACTCCCTCTCTGCATCTATCTCTCTCTCTCTCTCTCTGTTTTGTTTGCAGTGCATCAAACATCGAAATCAAATATTTGCATATCAGTTGGAATATTTTCTTACAAAAACGTATTGGCGATACATGTATTGGTATCGACATCGCTTTAATAGTCTTCGAAGGTTCAGTGTATCGGAATCGCTTTAGCCAATATCCAGCAAAGCCTTAGACAATTCTGTGTATCGATGCCCATCACTGGTTGTATATATGGCTATGTAGCAAATAAACATTTAGTATGATGTTCTCGAGTGTTGGTTTGGTGTACTGTTTCAAATATGTAGCTGACAGGCCAGTGACCACAAAGCTGCCAGAAAATTAGATCTTGAAACTGTCATGTTAAATTTTGATATTTTATTAAGATCCTAAATAATGTGCGGGAAAACACTCATTTACCCTCCCCTCTATTTCATTTCCCAGGTTTTCCTACTTCGGCTTTCCTTATAACCCATTGATTGTTTCATAATGGCTCTTCTGTAAATGAATAATTCTCAACACCAACAACCTTTCCTCAGAGTTGATGATTTCAACTGTTGCCATAGTCTTTGGAATGATTCCACTTCTCTTGTGTCTCTGCCTCCCAATATGGATTCCGCCGTGCTTGAAGCTGACCCGGTTGCCCATTTTGAAACATCACATCTGTATTTGCATGCCATGACTCAAGTGTTAGTAATTTTTCTTGACTTAAAAGACATACCAGATGAACCCCCACCCCCCCACACACAATCCCTTGCCCACTGTCGTCATGGGGAGCGTAGGAGACAGACTGAGGCCCAAGGTAGGGGATCACCCGTGCTTTGGATCTCAGCCATCGGCTCTACTGATTTTGCAGTCTTTTCTTCTTCTCTCGTCCCTATCTTCCCCTATTTCCTAAGGTGCTATAAAAAAGGAAAGGCCGACCTTTTGCCAGCCATAAACAGCTTCAGGGAGCCATGGGCACAGTATTCCTTTGGTTAATTGTCTAGCCCGTACCCTCATGGGGACCCAGAAAGGTGGACCTTATATCTTTCCAATGTATTTCAGGCTTACCATGGCCAGTAATGAAGACTTTTTACCCTTAATAAAGGCATTGAGGCTTTCCCTTTATCAACTAGCCTCCCTGACCCTCCCAATCCCTTGCACGTGGTTGTCATGGAGAAGCTTAGAATACGTATACTAAGACCCAACCTTGGACCTCAGCCCTCACCTCAACTAATTTTGCACGGTCTTTTCTTCTCTCCCTTTCATTTTCCTTCTCTTCTTCACTCCCTTCTTCTGTCCACATCCATAAGTGTGAGAGCCATACTGGAAGGATGAAAGACTGGCTGAATGTCAGTCCTTGAACAGCCTTCGTACTCCGTTTGCACTTCCATAAAAGAAAAAGAAAGAAAGAAAGGAAAGAAAAAAGAAAAGAAAGAAAGAAAGAAAAAAAAGGGGCGCTTTACCTCCCTATTCAAACCATTGTCCCTTGTTCTATTATTCGCATCTTTCTGTAACGCTGAATCACAACTGTTTCAATTTACTTTATCCCTTCTCTTCCTATTGATTGTAATGCATTTGGAATTTTACTCTCAACTTCAACCACCATACAAAGTGATTTCAACTGCGACTACATTCTTTGGGGTGACTCTACCAATACTTCTCAAGGCTGTTCACTGGGAACACTTTCTAACACCACCCAAATTACTTTAACTTGCACACCTAAACCTTTCATGCACTGACCTTTTTCTTTGCTCTCCTTCCCTTCATCTTGACTTTCATTGCTCTGTTCTGGACCACCTTCTCTATAGGGATCACTTTTCTATTCTCCTCTCTTCTACTTCCTATGTCTCACACTCAAACTCCCTATGCTGGTGCTCTGATAGGGCATACTAGCGTACTTTTACCTCTCTCTCTAATCTCCCTCTTCCTTCATCATTATTTTCTTCCACATCAGACATTCATTATTTCATAATCACTGAATGCTCCAAAGTATTTCGAAAGAAGTGAGCAGCATGGGAACAGTTATCACTATAAGCAAAATACCCCCAGCCAAACATCAGTCCTGATCAATTTTACAAGAATGTCAACTCACTATGCCACACAATCCAAAGCTGTTAAAATCAGCCATCAAAATTATGCATCCATAATCACCACTCTACACCTTTCTCTACAGTATGACGT
>NC_091571.1:27650414-27660414 GCF_042767895.1 Penaeus vannamei | reverse complement strand
GTTTACTAAGAAAAAATATGACCTAATGTAAAACAGTAACAAATGTAATGGTTGGGTCTATCACATCTTTGGCAGAAGACACTTTACTTACTCTAAACAGATACAAGAAGAAATGAAAATATTAACAAATGAGTATATTAAGGGCAACTGAACAGTATAAAAAAAAGTGTTGATAGAAATTCCAGGAGGTATGTTTATCTTTGGACTAATAATTTATCAGCAAATACATTTTAAAAAATCTTGTATGTACATGGTAAATTAAAGTTACGAATGTCTTTAAACATTTCTCTTCATAACAAACTATGAAGAATGGCATATCTCCATTGCATTTGTACAAACTCTGAGATTCTTAATATAGTAATAACAAGTATGATTCACTTGGGTTCAATTTGTTGAAGAAAACTGTTGGAATTACTCTAAAAAGGAAAAGGTCTATAAAACAATTTGAACCTTTATCCATTAAAAATATATCAGTTATGTAATACTGTCTGGACAAGTAATCCTCTGAATGGATATCTAATTGTGTGTTCCATTTCATTACTTGTGTCAAATATATTACCTTGTGATAAAATAATAACCAGAAAAATATTAATTTCACTGAGGATGACTCCAGGATATTACTTTAATCCATATACTTGAATGGAGTATTGTCTTAAAAGGAGGTTTCAAAAAGGACCCCTCTTGCACTTCCTCCCGAGTCTGTGTGTACTTTGTCCCACTGTGGAACAGGGGTGCCTTGCTTTGTTTTTAGAATAGACTGCCGCCTGCTCTCAGGTGAGCAAGAATGAAGTCTTTCCACTTGTTCTTCTGCTGATGTATCTCTATCTGGTGTGAATATACCTTCATTTGTGGTCTGTAATTGTTCTTTACTCTTATCAATCACTGCTGTAGCTGGAGAAAGTGGATTATTCCCATCCAAACAGAATAACAAAGACTCAGAGAGTTCTTTGTTTGAACAAAGATCCAGGGCTGAGTCAGCAGAGCCTAGAGAAGCTTTAGAGCACTGACGTGAAACACTCTTACTTGGGGGCTGTGATTCACCATAGGCGGAGTCAACTAGATTATCATCACTATTTTCTTCATTAGAATCGGTTGTCTGTGGAATCTCTTGAATTTCTACTTTGTCCTCTTCTTCAATTCCTTTCTCTAAACAGTCAGTTGACAAATCAACAGGGTTATCAGTCAGGATACTTCTACTGAGGAGATAATCTTTAAATACACTGGATAACGACTCATTCATTTCACCATCTTCCTCAGTTTCCGATTCATCAGATTTCTCTTCTTCCTGAACCTCAGGATTGGTGAGAGAGGTTGTTGAGCTGAGTCGAGAGGCCAACTGGGCTAAGGAAGACGTACTTAAGTGCCTAAAGAAGCTGCCAAAGAGGGAACCTGTGGAACTGGCCGAGCTTAATGTTCTTCGCAGGGTTGATGATCCCCATCGCTTGAGCTTGGTTTCCCCTTCATTTTCACAAGAACCTTCTGAATCTCTCTTTTTCCTGTTTGTGATGGCCTTACCTTTGTTGTACTCTGGATCATTCATTTCGCTGTCAGTGGTATTTATGCTCAGGTTGGTCGAGTCTGCAAGGGGTTTGGTGGGTCGCACTGGAGAACTGAGTTTGGCAGTAGGATTGATGATGACTGGTGAATTGTGGCTTGTTTCATCCTCAACCACATTTTCTTTCGTCCTCAAAACATCTGCTACCGGTGTATTTTGGCTGTCTTTTTCTTCAGGAATAGGCACATTTGATAAACTGGTTGTGGAATTGATAATAATAGGGCAGCGGCTACGAGGAGTCATCATCACTTTCTGAAAGAAATACATTGTATCATGGTTAAGTGAATCTTAATGGGATTGAATGATATTCTATCATGAGAGCTTTAAATGTGAACATTCATATGACAATCTGACAACATAAAAAGCTACAAAGACAAAATAGATTTTATCTGACAAAAATACAAACAACAGGTGGTGTGTGTGTGTGTGTGTGTGTGTGTGTGTGTGTGTGTGTGTGTGTGTGTGTGTGTGTGTGTGTGTGTGTGTGAGTGTGTGTGTGTGAGTGTGTGTGTGTGTGTGTGTGTGTGTGAGTGTGTGTGTGTGAGTGTGTGTGTGTGTGAGTGTGTGTGTGTGAGTGTGTGTGTGTGAGTGTGTGCATGTGAGTGTGAGTGTGTGCATGTGAGTGTGAGTGAGAGTGTGTGTGTATGAGAGAGTGTAAGTGTGAGTGAGACTGAGAGCGAGTGAGAGTGAGGGCATGTGAGAAAGAGTGAGAGACTGTGAGTCTGAGTGAGAGTGTGTGACTGTGAATGTGAGAGTGTGAGTGAGAGTGTGAGTGTGAGTGTGAGAGTCTTAGTGAGTGAGTGAGTGACAGGAACAACGAAGGGAAGAACAGGAAAACACATGAATATGCCTTTTCGCTAATGCTTCCTCAGGGCATACATGACAAAAGGTATATAGAGGAGTATTTATACAAATATTAGGCGGTCAGGTTACGTCGGTAATCAGGTGAGTGACGACCTTGGATAGTTTGTGGCTCCCTGTAGTGGTGTTGATGTTGTTTGTTGTATGAATGAATTCTGCTTCTACCATCTTCCTTTGATGTGGGGCTAGGCCTTGCTTTATGATAGAGGCCTGGGACAACTTCAGGGAGTGACCGTTGGTGTCTACATGAACGAAAGCGCTTCTCATGTCGTGGCGTCAGAGAACGCTGCAGTGTTGAATGATTCACTGTTCGTCAACTGTGTAAACTTTATCACACCCAACACAGGGTATGCTGTACACCTGGCTGAGGGGGTCTGTTGTGGTTTGACATCTTTTCTCTTACGATATCTCTGATCTTCTTGCCTGAAGATGTAGCTATCTTTAAAGTGTGGCCCACTAGGGCCTCCAGGTGTTCAGTCAATTCCGAGTGAGGGATGATTATTCTCTGAATCTTGTTCTGTATGTCTTCACCTCTCGGTCTGCTCATGATCTTCTTGGCCTTTTGTTGGAGGTGGGTGAGCATGGAGCGAGGATAATGGAGGTGTAGGAAAGTGATGCAGATGTGTTGCATTTCTTCCTCCAAGAACTCAGGGCTGCATATTCTGAGGGCTTGGAGGGAGAAGCCAATGACCACACCTTCTTTAGTCCTCTTGCTATGGGTAGAAAAATAATGGAGGGCATATTCATGTGTTTTCTTGTTCTTCCCTTTGTTGTTCCTGTTGCAATCGGTTCGTCATAAATTCCACATGTGAGTGAGTGTGTGTGTGCATGAATGGGAGTTTGTGAGTGAGTGAGTGTGTGTGTGTGTGTGCACACGTGTGTGACACACTCACGCGGGGAAGTGAATGCAGGAAAAGCTGCATGGATATGTATGTGCATGAATGTTTGTGTAGGTATATGTGTAAGAATACAGGTGTACAGATGAGAAGAATCACACATTCAAGATCTGTCTTCAGAAATTTGTGTTATGTCTATGATGGGTACCTATTAGAAAAGACAAGGACGTTACATTAACCCATTGGCTTAAGGTTCATACACACTTTGCTGTATTTTTTATCACATGGCTCCACAAGGGTTCAACCACCTAGGAGCCAACTATTAGGCCATAGGGACTGACCCTGAATTCCACACTCCTTGAATTTGCAGGTTCCTCCCACCCTAATGCAATTGAAATGAACACTTAATATTTCACTGTTGACATGATTAATACAATACCATAAAATTTATAAATTCATAGAAGAAAAGATTCTTCCTGAAAATTAAGGAAATGGGTAAACAGGCTAATTAGGTTAATAAGTAATTTTGGTGACTAAGCACTTGTGGAGCTATCTCTGTACAAACAAAATAAACTAACACTAGAGTTGGCATTACAAGTATTTTTGCCATCCATGGCCATTGGGTTAAATGCATATCACATGTAGATCATGTTTAACAGCTCTGTCAAGGAAGAGAAATGTGTAGACAAATATTCATATGTAAGCAAGTGTATTTTAGACAAATATTCATATGTAAGCAAGTGTATTTTAGTCAGTTAATATGAATAATTAGCTAGGCAGGCCATAAAACAAGCAAGCAAAACAAAACAAAACCATGGTTAAGCAAAAGTTGAGGAGTACCTGAGGGATACTGGCTTGCAACATAGCCTGCGAGATGGGAGAGTGAACCTCCAGCTTTGCAGCAGCTGGGGTAGATGCAAGCATGCTGTCCCAGGGGGGAGCATTCTCTTTTGTTTCATCATAAACACCAGGGGGGAAGATCAGGTTGGACTGAGAGAACGCTTCCATTGTGTTATCCATGGAAGACTGGTCTGCCTCTCGCGTTCCTTCTAGGTTATCGTAGCTTGACTCAAAGGAAAAAGATGCAAGGGGAAGGGGAGAGAGGGGCTCACTGGCTGAATCTTGGTCTGAGGAGGCAGAATAGTGTCGCTCCTTGATAAAGTCCCCTCGTAGGGAAATGGATAAGGGTTTTTTAGAGCCCAAACGATGGGTTTTAGTAAGGAAGGCAGGGTGAATGATCATTTGGTTCTTCCCAGACGAGAGGTATTCATTACTGGGTGAGGACAAATCATCTAAGGACTTGGCTCTTAACCGATCTGGTGTGCCAGTGTCGGCATTGCGACGGAACATACGCAGCTCTGGGGATCTGGTGGAGGGGCTCTGTAATTTACATGCAAACTATTAATCTTGGGACACAGCACTGCAGTTGTAAAGCATGCAAAAATCCTATTGTTTATCAATTTTCCTGTCCTTTTCTTTATAAAATATTTTCATATATCTACCAGATCCATTTTGTGAAATTTCTGAAGGAAATATTTATCACTTCCAAGCTAGAACAATCAAGGCTAATTTAAACTCACACTAAGCAAGTCTTCGCTGTTGGTTCGTTTAACTCTCACAGAGCCAACCGAGGAAAATGGCTGGGACTTATTCTTGGTATTTTTGACATTCTTGTGGAAAAGATGTTTCTGGAACATGTTAGCAAGACGTTGTTTCAGCAGAAATGGAGAGCAGAATTCACCATATGAATTAGAAGTGTATTACTGTACAACCTCATGAAGTTCCTTATGTTTCAGATCAGTCTTGGTATTCAATTTGAATACATTTCATATTCTCTTCAGTTGATATCCATGTGAAATAAAAATCTTCACACCCTCTCCATACTTCAAAATGATTTAAAATACTGCCAGAAAGTCTAAAATATTAAGCAACATAATCAAAAGGACTACACATGAAACTACATTCATGAGGTTGTTCAGTCTTACCTTTAGTGCTTTTTAGCATTAGACGGCAATCAATGTTAAGAAGATAAAGACAAAAGGGTCAAAAGGAAAGGCATAACACACAGATAAGCTGACATAAACGCACTCATGCTTTTAGTGGTCATTTTATATATGATGTTTTTGAACGGGGGAGAAATATCCAAATCAGCAAATCACATAAAATGTAAGCAAAAAACCCTTTATACATTTATATATGTAAAACCATCACTGTCACTGTTAATTCAACATTTTTCATCTTTCAGATTTATCACTATTCATCTGCTTTTAAGAAAGTTTTATCTGTATATACGTGATAAAAGACAAAATATGGATTCTCATTTAACTTTTATAAAGATGCAGATATAACTAAGAATATAAATCTCAGCTGACTTCACAAAGTAAAATCTTTTAACTAATGTTATAATATATATACATATATATATATATATATATATATATATATATATATATATATATATATATATATATATATATATATATATATATATATATATATATGTTCCTTCTGATCTTCATCAAGCCTTCTGCCAGTATATTCATCAATTTTCTCTTATAAACTACAAATTGGTTGCAACAAAAGTAATAGGGGCCTACATAAACTGCAGGAAAATTATGAATGGAAGAGTTCCATTTGCAGAGATAAAGACGCACACTCACTCAACTCACACACACACACTCACTCACTCAACTCACACACACACTCACTCATCTCACACACACACACTCACTCAACTCACACACACACACTCACTTAACTCACACACACACACTCACTTAACTCACACACACTCACTTAACTCACACACACTCACTCACCTCACTCTGCATTACATGAAATACTTATGTATCTCTATCCACCTACCCACCAACTTATATGACTACAGCATGTAAATATCAATATCTTTATCTCTCTCTAAAAAGAGAGATACTGGCAGTGCAAAACAAACAAATTCTGTGAAACTGTGCAATGATGGAAAAAATTAACTTTCTTCCTTACCATAATCATTTGTGTATCTAAAAATCATAATGCCTGTGCCAGGGTGTTCTGTGTAAACAGTATCATTTTGGATTAAATACTCATATGCATCTATCAATCAATCCATCAACCTAAATATCTACAGTATATCAATATATATTGCTATGTTTCTCTCTCTATAACTAGATGTATGGCCAATTTGATTTAGAACTATTTTTGAGGTAACAATCCATTTAAGATCACTGCATAAAATTAATAACTGAATAAATAAATATGAAAGAAAGAAATCTGGAAAGAAAACAGTACATACATTTTCATTCGAAATAAAAATCACATCTAATGTCATGTCTAAATATTTTAACACATCAAAGAAAGCAAGTTACTTTAAGTAAGACATACAAAACCTAAATTAATCTAATGGCACTAGCATTTGCAATCATCTCAAAGATACCAGCCCCTTTTAATTTCATCAAAATCACAATATATCACACACATAGCCACACATGTATCTATAGCTAAATACTAAATATAACCTTATTTTCTTCAAACCAATAAATCATTAACCCATATCAAAACTGGTAACAAAGTGCACTTAATACCAATCACAGGTGCTCTAACTTTAAAAGGCAGTGGTATCAGTGCTAAAGCAAGACTGCAGATCACTGTAGGGGAATCCAAACCTACCTTTATGGAGTCTCCCAGCCGCTTCCCACGAGCCTCTTGCCTCTTTAGAAAACTTTGGTTTAACTGTGGAGTGCCTGAACCACTTGCATGGTTAAATTGCTTGATTAATCTACGCTTTTTGGCAGAGTCTGGAAGGGACTGCACATAGGCATAGAGCTCAGCAAGAGCCACCTCAGTAACATCTTTGTCATTGGCCTGTGCAGTCAGTTCACGGTCGATGAAAGTGAATATGGTGTTGGTTGGGGCATCCATCATTGACCGCTATAGAGAAGAAGGTCATGAGATTTCTCAAGGCTGTATTCATAAACTTCTATACAGATGCACACAATATATAGCATACAAAAAATTACTCCCTCGAGTATATGTATATACATATATATGTATACATACATACATACATACATATATATATATATATATATATATATATATATATATATATATATATATATAAGAAGATAAAGAAGAAGATAAAAATAAAAAATCTGCTAAGAACATTATAAAGACAAAATAGGGATTTAAATATCTCAGCATAAAATACATTTTCTAATACTTCAAGACAAGGTTAAGGCAACATTACTTAATTCATGCCATAACACTATGGTAGTTACACAATAAAAGGGATGACTCCATATGGTTTTGGGTACTTTACAAATAAGAACCCATTGGTTTTTGCTCAATTAAGTCAAAATAGGAAAATTACTTGACAGGCACCAAGGTTCCTGGACCTTGCCTTTGTCCTAAAAATCCTTCCTTAGTTCCATGCATATTCACACCATTCACTAAATCATGACACACCAGCGCTTTTCCTAAGGTTTACTGGTGGTGTAGTGGACTATACTAAAGCTTCTTGCAAAAGGAAATACAAATTCCATTACAACATTCATTTGCAAGAAAAAGGAGCCCTGTACATTATAAAGGGCTGTAAGCACGGGTATCTAGGCCGAATTTTGTGACTTTGGTGCAAAATCTGAGGGCTGAGGGGAGCCAGTGATAACACAACAGAGAGCATGTTTTTCCTTGGTTATCTGCGGCCTTTTCAAGGTGCAACTCAAAATTACTGTCTGTAATTTGCTTAAAGAAATTATCAATGTCTATAAAGTAAACAAAAGCTATATTAAAGATTTGATATAAAATATTTAGAGGTAAGAATATATATATATTTTTTAATTACCAAAAACAAATAAACATGAAATGGCTACTTTGAAACAGGATTTACACTCGCATCGACGGTCTGTTAGATTAGTGATAATAATCTTGAATCTGTAAATCTGCTTCTGTGCTTCTTTCTTCAAAAAAATATACAGCATGAAACATGAAACTATGGTTAAACAGAGTATAAGTCCTTGTGCTCCATGTTACTCAAACGAGAAGTACTATGCACGGTGTTATCTAAGCGTGTGGCACATCGGTCTATTACAATGGTGCTTTACGCAGCTGAAACACTACACCTAGCTGGGCACTCGGACACAATTCAGGTCCAAGATGAAGAGAAGACCAGTTGAACTGTGCCTTAAGCTACACCAATATTTAAGTACATCTTAAATAAGTCAACAATTTTTTAATATACTTTCCAGAAAATAAATGTTAATGCTATGAATCTAACATTAAACTTGATAATACAGTTACATCACTGACCTTTGATAACTGGTGCTTCATTTTCTTTTTGTTGTTCCAGTACTGGCGTACATCATACTCCAGTTCTAGGGGTACCTACAGTGAATAAATTCATATTACTCATGAATAAGCATTAGCGTTGAGTGGGGTGAACAGAAACAATTTCCTTGTTTGGTTCTGTACTCTAAACCATAAGAGGGAAGCAGTTTATATTCAAGATGAGTATGGAGGGATATTTGACTAATTCATGTGCAGGTGTAAAAGACTATTTATTTTATTTATTTATTTATTCCCCCTCCCCCCCTAAAAAAAAGAAGGGGGGGGGGGGGGATTCAGTCAAGGAAAATGAGTTGACCTGGGACACTTTTTAATATGGTAAATAAACAAACTTCCACTTCCTAGTTGAATCTACTTGATCTCTGAATGAACTAAGTTCAGTTAAAATACAATTACACACCTTTCAGACATTTAGTTACCTATTTTTCCTCCTTTGAAAAATAATGTGAATTTGTATATGGGATAGCTAGTTAAAAAAAAGGAACCTACTGCTCCTTTTTATAAGTGCTAGAAAAATGGTTCCATCATACTGTGTTTCATATGCATTTTAAAGTCAGCAAAAGCTTTATCAGTCCCCCCTAATTATAAAAGCGTGCCTGACAATATTATTGGTCCACTGATCTAGTGTATCTTATTAATATCTTCATATTTGGCCTAGTGGTGTTGATTGTTCATCCTTCTTCCTATGAATTTAATTGTTACACTGGTGTTCCAACTATTAGAACTCTTCCTATGTATGCATACCTATCATGGGTTTCTACACAGTATTTCTTTCTCAGGGTAAATCTTCCCAAATTTCCAAGGAACAAAGCTCACAAAACTGTCTTTTTCAAACTCTTTATCATAGTTTTCTACTTGTACACCTTCTCACTGTCTGAATCAACAACTATAGTTATTCATTTTTCCCAAATCATTATCAGTACCTGTATTTGCATCTGAATCCCTATTATAAAAGAGTTGTCCCCCCAAGTTCTTGTGTAATTTGAAATTGCCCAAAATTAGAGCCACAACACTGACTTAACCAGATAACTATCTATCATTCTGTATACATGTATATATACTGTATATTTAAATATGTAGATATCTATGATTTTTTTTACACATGTACTGTATTTTCAGCAATAAACATGGCCCAGAGCTTGCAAAAGGTTGAGTGTCATAGGTGTGCACAAATCAATAACTGGAAAGTGGTAACTACCACATAACGGACTTAACCTTTCTTTACCTATATAATGATGTAAATGCAAAGACCACTACAAAACACCAATGCCATGCCAGATCTGCAACTATTGTATGCTCATACAACCTCAAATGAATAACAGCAAACAGGCCCACACTAAGTAAGGCTAGTTTGGAGCACCTCATCATGAGGACACAAGCCTGTGATGAAGTATGATATCAAGTAATTAGT
>NC_091571.1:27632914-27637914 GCF_042767895.1 Penaeus vannamei | reverse complement strand
ATGACAATAATAATAATGATTATAATGATAATAATGATGACAATGATTATGATGATAATAATGATGATAATTATTAGGATAATAATAATGATGATAATGATAATAACAATAACAATTGTAATAAAAATGGCGATAATACCGATTACTCTTATTAGAATATTTAACATAATTGTAACAAAATGAAAATGATAACGACAAAAGTCATGATATCAACAAGAATGTTTAATGTTCATCTTATTGCTATTTATGTGAATAATCTGTTCAACGTCTCTCATTTATGTTTAGATTGCAAGATGTATATGTACGCAAATATATACCGGTTTATACTGGGAAACGAATACACACACAAATATATGTGTAGATACATATATGCATGCAGATCTCTCTCTCTCTCTCTGTCTGTCTGTCTGTCTGTCACACACACACACACACACACACACACACACACACACACACACACACACACACACACACACACACACACACACACACACACACAGATATTATATATATATATATATATATATATATATATATATATATATATATATATATATATATATATATATATATATATGCATGCACGCACGCAAACACACACACATGTGCGTGTGTATGTAAATATATCACTCACGGACATCCATTAATCTATTTATCAATCCATGCAATGTACGCATGTGTGCGTACATACATATTTGTGTGTGTATATGTATTTCCTAACAATCAGTTCACAATATCAGATTTTTTTATCTTTATTTTTTGTGTTTTTTACTGGGTTCAATATTTTCATTCTTGGCTATGAAAGCAAATCAATGACACTCAAACAAACATATACATCTGGACACAATACAAATAACTGCATAATTGAACACATTAGTCATACGTAATCCCACTCGTTTCCATTCACACGGTCTGCTTTCTTTCACTGCTCTTAGGTTTAATTGCTGCTTCATAAAACCTTTCCATTAGAGTGTCTTGTGTCATGGCAGTGGTAGTAGAGGTAGTGGTGGTGATAATGATGATCATAATAACAGTAAAAAGATGTAGAGAAAAATATAACACTCTCAACAACTGCACCACACTCTCAGCAATTACACCATCACCAACAACAGCGATGATGATAATAATGATTATCATGATAGTGATAATATTGATAATGATAATGATGATAATGATAATAATAGGGATAATAATAATGATAATAATAATAATAATAATAATAATAATAATAATGATAATAATAATAATAATAATAATAATAATAATAATAATAATAATAATAATAATAATAATAATAACAATAATAATAATAATAATAATAATGATAATAATAATAATGATAATAATAATAATAATAATAATAACAATAATAATAATAATGATAATGATAATAATAATTATGGCAATAATAACAATAATGATACTAAAACAACTACTACTGCTAATACTAATACTACTAACAATAATAATAATGATAATAATCACAACAATAATAATATTGACAAAACTATGACATGATAAAAGATTGAGATGATCATAATCATAATGATGATAATAATAATGATAATGATAATAATACTAATGATAATAAAGATAATGATAACAATGATCAATAATAATAATGATAATAATAATGATAATAATAATAATAATAATAATAATAATAATAATAATAATAATAATAATAATAATAATAATGATAATAATAATAACAATAATAATAATAATAACAACAACAACAACAACAATGATGATGATAATTATAATAACAATGATTTAAATAATAATGGTACTGCCAATAATACAAATGCAAAAACCACTGCTAATGATAATAATAACGATAATAAAGATGATGATAATATTGATACCTACAAACATGCACATACAAACCACATTATACCGTATCTTTATTATAAAAAAAACAAGACTGAACGAAATGTATTCTTTTCCATTCCATTTCATTTATCCAAAAGAGAGAAAAGTCACATCATTCATTTGTCTAAACTTCTTAAAAGTCATCGATCGAATGTCAGTCATAAAAATGGTACAAAAGTGTAGGTTCGAAAAGTGTTTTGAAAAGTTATAAAAAAAAGACAAAATGTTGGAAAGGTCAAGGTTTAGGCATAGGAAGAGCGAGATGCGATAATAATGAGGATGATGAGCGTAATTCTAGGTGGAAGTGAATTAATACTAATACTAATAGTTGTGTTGATAATGGCACTGGTGATGATCATAATGGTGATGATAATAATATTGATAAAGGAAATGGTAAATAACAATAACGTGGATGATAATGGATATGGAAATGGTAATGATGATAATAATGACGATGATAATTATGATAATAATGACGGTGATAATGATAATGAAAATTATGATAGTAACAACAATAACGATGAACTATACCAATGATGATAATGCTAATAATGCTAATGATAGTTATGATAGCATTAATATTTATGGTACTGCTGATGATAATAATAATATAATAGTAATGATAATAGCATACAGTGATAACGATAATGGTAATGCTAATACCGCTACCAATACTTTTTATGGTAAGAAGAATAATGGTAATATTAATCATAGTAACAATAATAGTAGTAATGATAACACTAATGATAATAGTCACGAGAATGACACTAATAACAATAATTATAGGAATAATACTGTTAATAGTACTCCTAATAAAATGATAATAATGTTAATGATAATAATTATGATGATGGCGATGATACTATAATACTATTACTACTACAACTAGTAAATATAAGGATGATAAAAGTCACATTGATAATTACAACAAGAACAACAACAACAGTAGTAACAATAACGGAATGATAATGGGGATAACAATAATGATTATGATAACTGCAGTAAGAATAAGGATGCTAGTGATAATAATGGTAGTGATAAGGATGATAATGATAAAAATTTGCCTTTTATCTATTTTTACACTTACAGAATACGTTGTAATAAACAATCATGCGTATACTTATCATATATTCTTGTCTTTATTTTCCTGTTGCCTGAATTTATCTTGTTCTTCTTTACCCTCGTTATTCTAGATTTTTCTTTCTTTTCGTAACTGGGAAAAGAAGAAAAAAATACGACCATCAAATTCATCTTTAGTGACGTCACTTCTAATGCCTTATACACCTCGACGTGTAAGTTATTCCATTCCCGAGGCATTCATACGTTTAAATTTATGTTTTTATTGATGTAATTTCTGAAATGCCTAACTTCTATTTGTCTGCTTATGCGAAATATTGATTCTAGCTTGATATACATATTTCAAAACTTTATATGTTGATTTCTGTTTAAGTGGATAATGCATCATTGCTGAATACGCATCAACGCGCGCCAATTTGTTCAATATGATATCTGTCTATTTGTCTATCTGTCAATCTATATACTCTCTGTCTCCCTCTCCCTCTCCCTCTCCCCCTCCCACCTCCTCTCTCTCTCTCTCTCTCTTTCTCTCTCTCTCTCTCTCTCTCTCTCTCCCTCTGTCTCTCTCTCTCTCTCTCTCTCTCTCTCTCTCTCTCTCTCTCTCTCTCTCTCTCTCTCTCTCTCTCTCTCTCTCTCTCTCTCTCTCTCTCTCTCTTTCGCTCTCTCTCTCTGTCTCTGTCTCTCGCGCTCTCTCTCTCCCTCGCTCCCTCTCTCCCTCTCTCCCTGATTTCTCATTGTGTTTATGAAAAGTATTGATATCGTGATTTATATTTTTTAAATATTCTAAATTCCCGAACTCATGATATATAAGTAATTCGCACGGTACACATAGACACATGTATTCCAATGTTGAATCTCATGTTGAAGCATGTTGAAGCATGTTGAAGCATGTAGGACATCACTTTGCATATTCTTTTTGAGACTTCAGTAAATACAGTTATAAAGTGTATTGTAATCCCATCGTGTGTCTGACGATCGATATAGTTGGAGTAACTATAGACAGCTAGTTAAGAACAATAGATTTCGTATATAAAGCCTAGTCATTGAGTCTTTTATTCTCATAAGGATTATATTGCTAATACTTCACTCTCATTCACATCTTACGTCAAGAGCAGTCTACAGTAACTGATGTAGTATAACATATATGCCTCTAATGAAAATAAAAGATTATTTCCGCTACTTAATTTTCCCGAGAAACTGAGAGTCTTATGCATTTAATAATAACAGGGTCGGTAAAAGTTACAAATTGCTTTTCACATTCTGCAAGATGACAAATGGAATGGAACAGTTTCATACCAAGAAAAGCATCCATCCAAAGCAAGTTTGAAGGTTTAGCAAGAGTGAACAATTTATTCAAGGCGCGGTAAAATAGATGTGAGTATTGCTGTCTCTAAATATGGTCTCATATGTGGAATTTACTTACGGCATCCTTGGAAACATTCAAATAAAACACAGAAATCTTGGAATTTCAGTGTATATATATCCAGGTTTACGATAGAGATAAGATGACACCTGCTCCGATAATATAACCGTCCTCTTCAGAAAAAATGCTTCTATATCTTTCCTCTTGTAATATTCCTCGAACTAAAAACTCATGACATTCACAATAGTTTATCGACGTGTTTAAAGTTTATATCAGGCATCCCTGAGCGTAGCGGTATTTCCTCCTTCCCGCCATTTTGGACGGAGGTTCAGCGCGTTCATCTAGATGGCAACACTGGCAGAGAGTTCATGATACTACAAGGTTACATTTAACTCAAGGGCGAAATTAAGGGTAAACTGACCTTGATCCTACCTTGGGAGACCTTTCCTCACCTTTTTGTGCTATTTAGGTGATTGATTAGAGACTGAAATGCATTTTGTATCATTGTTTATAGATTTTAACTTAAAATTATGAATGCTTAGTAAGGGATATTGTTTTGTATTATCCATTTATATTTAAAATTATGAATTAAATCAAAATACTTGAAATTATGAATGCTTAGTAAGGAATTTTGTTTTGTATTATCCATTTGTATTTTACTGATTATGATCTACTCTTAAGTTTT
>NC_091571.1:27615414-27627914 GCF_042767895.1 Penaeus vannamei | reverse complement strand
CATTTTCTTTTGGGTTTTTACGTTTTTTACGGGATTTTGAGGATATGGCTTATTTGTTTTGTATCTTTATTTGGTTAGGTGTTTACGAAATGCTTTTATGCGTTTGTTTAGAAGTGTTTTTGGCGGGATGTTCCGCGTTTTTTTTTTATTTAGTAGAGTATGACAATGACTAATAAGAAGCTGAAAACAATTAGAACCAAGTTAATTCGTAACATTAAAATTTCGTAAAACGAATTTCCAAAAATCAGTCATGCAAGAGATGCATGGCAGCACGCAAGCAGATATATCCATACAACAAATGTATTTAAATTGCTTTGAATTTGATACGATGAATTCACATGCACACACACACACACACACACATATATATCTGTGTGTGTGTGTGTATGTATGCATGTATGTATATGCGTCTCTCTCGCTCTCTTTCCCTCCCTCTCTCTCTCTCTTCTCTCCCTCCCTCCCTCTCTCTCTCTTCTCTCCCTCCCTCTCTCTCTCTTCTCTTCTCTCCCTCCCTCTCTCTCTCTTATCTCCTTCTCTCTCTCTCTCTCTCCCTCTCTCTTCTCTCCCTCCCCCCTCTCTCTCTCCCTACCACAGCTGAAAAAAAATCGCCGATACTGACCCACCGACCGAACCTAAACCAAAGTCCCCTAAAACCCCAGCGCGTCCGCCCTTAGCTGCAGAAGGCGAGGCGAGAGGAGGCGATGGCGCGAGGACCCTTGACGGCGAGGCAGCTGTTCCGGCGTCTCGCTCTGGTGCTTCTGGCGGCGGCGGCGGTCAGGGAGGCGGCCGGTGCCCAGCTGGCCCCTGCGTCCGGTGGGTGTGCTTGGTACCTGGTGTCGTGCCCTTCTTGGGTCAGGACTTGGAGGTTGGGATCATGGTATAGGATCTTTCTTTTTTTCATTCGTATGTATGTAAATATATATATATATATATATATATATATATATATATATATATATGTATGTATATGTATATATATATATATATATATATATATATATATATATGTATATGTATATATATATATGTATACATATATATATATATATATATATATAGATAGATAGATAGATAGATAGATAGATAGATAGATAGATAGATAGATAGATAGATAGATAGATAAATAAATATATATAAATATATAAATATAAATAAATAAGTAAATAGATAAATAAACAAATATATATATATATATATACATATACATATATATATATATATATATATATATATATATATATATATATATATATATATATATATATTCATATATATATATATATATATATATATATATATATATATATATATATATATATATAAACACACACACACACACACACACACACACACACACACACTCACACACACACACACACACACACACACACATATATATATATATATATATATATATATATATATATATATATATATATATATATTTCAAACACACACACATACACACACACACACACACACACACACACACACACACTATATATATATATATATATATATATATATATATATATATATATATATATATATATATAAATATATAGACATATATAAACACACACATGTGTATATTTATATATATATATATGTATATATATATATATATATATATATATATATATATATATATATATATATATATGTATATATATGTATATATATATATATATATATATATATATATATATATATATATATATATATATAAACATGTATGTATATATATATGTATGTATGTATATATATTAGGAGTGGAGTAAACATTGTGCTTATGAAATTAGTACATCGGCGATTGCCAATACCATCATTAACTGTCTTTATAAAAATGTATCATTGTGTTACTCTGTCGTAGACACATCTAGACGCATGACAACTCGAGTTCCTATTACAACTCCTTCTGTACATACATCTCTTAAATTTTTGCTACCCGTAAGGCATACATAATCTGGCCTTCATCGCAACACAGCACAGTTACCTAACATTAACGTCAGTCAGTTTATGCATTTCATTAACTTCCAATAACAGTGCAGTCATTTGACAGACCGGCGCAGGCTACCTGACGCAGGGGCCGCCGTCGCCGCAGTGATGGCAGAAGCTCCTCAAGAATATAACTCCGTCTTTCTTGTCACTGATGGCACTTCCGTCAACAACATCCTGGAGGTATGTAGTCCGGATACTGAGAGAGATAGATAGATAGATAGAGAGAGAGAAAGAGAGATAGAGATAGATAGATAGATAGAGAAAGAGAGAGAGGGAGAGATAGAGAGAGAAAGAGAGAGATAGAGATAAAGAGAAAGAAAAAGAGAGAGAAATAGAGAGAGAGAGAGATAGAGAGAGACAGAGTGAGATAAAGAGGGATAGAGAGAGAGGAATGTATTCCGTAGCATTTCATTAGTGTTGAAGGCGGGATCAAAGAGCACTGAAGGTTTCGGGATGTTGAACATTCGTCCAGTTTCTTTATGTTTCTTTTTACATCGATCTATTTATTATTTTCTTTTCTTCCATCGATCTGTTTATTCATTTTATTTCTTTCATCGATCTAATTATTCATTTTTCTCTTCTTTCATCGATCTATTTATTCATTTTTTCTTCTTTCAGTGATCTATCTATTCATCTTTTTCTTCTTCCATCGATCTATTTATTCATTTTTCTCTTCTTCCATCGATCTATTTATACACTTTTCTCTTCTTCCATCGATCTATTCATTCATTTTTCTCTTCTCTCATCGATCCATTTATTCATTTTCATTTCCTTGTTTGCATTAAATCTACAAACCCTTCACTCGTCTTTCCTAGAGTCTCGGGCAAGTGACAGGCCTGTCTGGCGTTGCTGTCATGGAAGTGTTGCCAGATCAGAGCTTCAACGTCACCCTGAAACACGCGGTGACACTGACTCGAAAGGTAAGGAAAGAGGCATGTTCGAATGCTGGTATTACTTATTTTGATGGTAATGATAATTATAACAATATTAATATTAATGATAATTATTGTAATTATTATAATCATAATGATCATTAACACTATTATGATAACAGTCATTTTCTCATACATCTATCACACCCTTGCTGTTTCCGCGCACCAGATGAGGAGGTCTTCCAGGGGAGTGACCGTGGTCGTGGCGAGCGACGATCCCGACTTCCTCAGCGCCTTCGCCCAGATGGCAGACGACGGTCGTCTGACGGTGTGGGAGAACAGGGTCTTGGTGGTGACGAGACTCGAGAGGCAACAGTTCCTGGCTCTCATGAAGAAGCTCTGGGTCCTGTCCATGCTGAACACCATGCTGCTCAACGAAGATGATGATACGATTGACTTGAGGTGCAGTTTAAGACATGAAGGTGGAGATAATGTAGAAAGGCTATTGATAGTAATAACTATTTATTGTTGTATTCCCCAGGTATGGATTGTACAGTCATTTCCCGTACGGCCCAGGTGGCGCCCAGACGGTGCGCGTTGCCACCTGGACGCCTCGGGAAGGGTTAGAACTCCTGACGCACCACCCGCTGTTCCCAGAAAAGTACACTGAGTAAGTCTTCAAGATGGGCAGTTTGATTTATCTGTGAGTAAATTATCAAGAGTGAAATCGTTGAGATAGGGGATGATCTATATATTACTTCAGCCAAAACTATAGCTTCAGCCAACTTTTCCGGAAAAGAAAGGAAATTTTAATGACATCAATCCATTTACAACCCGTAGCTTCCATGGCGCGCCCATCCCCTTGGCCCTGTGGCCCTTCCCGCCCTATTGGGAGGAGAAGAAAAAGGTGGCACCAAATGGCACTGTATCGACGAAGATCTCTGGCAGAGCTTTCCTCATCCTGGACACCATCGCCAACCACCTCAATTTCACCATCGGCGAAAGACTGCCTTCTTCTTCTCCTACGGATGTAAGTAGGCCTATATTTTGTTTATGCTCTTGTTTGATTTATATAATCCACCAATCATTCTCACGCGCAATTGTACACAGCGAATAAGGGCAAGGCAGGATCTCTGAATTTCTAGTGATAGATTAAAAAAATAGATCTACGTGCTGCAATCGTTTTGATGATGACGACTCTATTGGCCCAGACCATCTCGAGAATTTTCGTTTTAACTAACCTGTCAGTCCTTACACACATGTGAGATTTACGTCGAATAGGTTATAAACAAAACAGTGAAGGAAAGAGCAGGGAAATACACGATAATGTAAAGGTCTTTTCGCTTGACTGCTTCCCCTGGGCAAAATGATAACCTAAATGCAGTAGTAAAACGGGAAGATCTTCGGCAAAATCGTCATTGATCTCTTGTGTCCCTTCTCGCTGTGGCTGTGTTCCATTCCATATACCTACATACATACATCATACATAACTCATATCAACCGTGAAAATCATGTTCCTGTAATTCATACACGATTCTCTTGGTTTAGCTGATGAGCCAGTTATTCAACCGCCAAGCCTTGATCAGCCCAATGAAACTGGCTCTCCTGCCCCACCTGGCTCTGCGCTACGACTACACCTTCATGATCGAGGAAGCCACGCTTACCTTCTGCATGGCCAAGCCCGAGCTGAAGCCTCGCTGGCAGAACCTCTACTACCCTCTTGGCGACAGCGTGTGGGCCTCCATCATGGCGCTGCTTGTGGTAGTGCCGGCGATGTTTTTCTTGGTGAGAATAAGGGTTTAGGTTTGCGTTGATGCCGGGTAGTGTTGGAATTTTATATTTGAGTATGTGTAGAGAGCGGGAGAAGGAGAGAGAGAGGGAGAGAGAGAGTGAGAGAGGGAGGAAGAGAGAGAGGAAGGGAGGAAGAGAGAGAGGAGAGAGAGGAAGGGAGGACGAGAGAGAGGAAGGGAGGACGAGAGAGGAAGGGAGGACGAGAGAGGAAGGGAGGAAGAGAGGAAGAAAGGAGAGAGGAAGAAAGGAGAGAGAGGAGAGAGAGAGAGAGAGAAAGAGAGAGAGAGAGAGAGAGAGAGAGAGAGAGAGAGAGAGAGAGAGAGAGAGAGAGAGAGAGGGAGACGGAGAGAGAGAAAGACAGAGAGAGAGAGAGAGAGGAAGAGAGAGATAGATAGATAGAGAGAGGGGGAGGGAAGAGCGAGAAAGACAAAAATGACCAATAAACGAACGGGGATAGCTAACTCCACACATAAAAACCAACACCAAATCTCCCTCCTCCTCCCTCGTTCCCTCGCAGATCACCAAACCCTGGATGGCAAGCGGAGCGAGGAGGAAGTTCAGCCCCGTGGTGGCGGCGCAACAGGTGCTGGGGACGCTGCTCGCCCAGAACTTCTCGCTCCGCCTCCCCGCCGCTTCCTCGACCCGCATCCTGGCGGCTTCCTGGCTCATAGTCGCGTTCATCCTGGGCTCGGCCTACCGCGGCAACCTCACCGCCTTCCTCACCATCCCCAAGCATCCCCCGCGGGTCGAAGGCCTCAGGGACCTCCTCCAGACCTCCGCTAAGTAAGGCGTTGCTGGCTATCACGTAGCGGGGGTAATATATTGTTTTTTGAGTGAAAATTCTTGCGTTCACATTTTCATTTTGTTTTTCATATTTTCTCATGTTCTCTTTTGTTGCTTATCTCTGGATTCATCCCATTTATCTTATTGAAATCGTTCTTTTCGTAATTTGTGAGCCATTAAGATGGTTATTAAAACATTTAATTGAGGATGTCCAAAACTCCAATGAGATTTTATTCTAGTTATCTTTATGCAGGAATGATCGTAATGAGAAAATCGTATTACAAGGCAGCCTTTATTGTCATGATTTTCATCCCCATTATCGTTGCCAATTCCCGCGCATTGCATTTTTCCCTGTCTGGAGAGTACGCCAGCTGCGCACCGGAGCTCCTGAGGCACCAGCTTTAAGGGTGATGTCCATTCTCAAGCGCGTTAAAGCCCGGTGTAAGCTGAATCGTAAGAATGTTGTATCATTTGCTGCTTGGTCATCGATTTCTTTATATATATATATATTCTGGACTAGAATTTTATCAAGAGTTGTCTCTGATTTTTGGATTTGGCAGATTCTGTGCATTTTAAAGAGGTATTTCTAGAAGGAATTTGTTTTTTAACGCACTCGCACTTGCTGTGGAAAAAAAATCTGGACATCCGGGAGAAGTCGGTGACAAGTGGCGCACTTTCCAGTCTGGATTTCCCTACATACGTAAAAAAAAAAAACAAAAAAAAAAACACTACAAACACAGTTAAATATCAAATAAATAAAAACTTGAATTAAGAAATATAACAATCAATACACTGGAACACAATCTTCCCCTCGCAGAGTTATTATGCCTTCAGACCTTCGCTTGAACTTCTACACGACCTTCAAGGAATCGAACTCCAGCATGTCCAAGAAGTTTATTGAGAGAACGTACTTTGTGGACACCCACCTGGAGGGCATGCAGCAGGCACTCAAAAAGAAGTGGGTTGGCTTGCCTGTGGGTGCGAGTTGGTGGAATATTTTTTCTCTCTCTTTTTAGATTATGTGCGTGTGTGTATGTGTGTGTGTGGTATGTTATTATTGTGTGTATGTTGGTGATGTGTGTTTGTGTGTTTTATTATAGTATGTATGTATATGTATTCACTAATGTATGTCTTTATGTGCAATTATTTTATTCCATGTGCAGTTATCATAAATACACGCATGGACTTTCTAAGCGAGCCAGTTTCATGGACTTAAACTACACTAAACTAATTGAACGAGCCAGTTTAATAATAAACTAAACTAAACTAACTAAACGAACCAGTTTAATAATGGACCTTCTAAACGAGCATACCATACCTAACAGCCTACCACTTGATCTAAAAGTAAACTGAATCTCAGATAACGAACCCAAAAGGACACAAATCATTCATTACACAAGAACTGAAAATCGCCAAGAAATCATGAAACCGCATCCTTATCTTTTCGTCACAAGATCCAATCATTTCGCTCAAATCCGTCCCTTTCAGAGAAGCCTTCGTGTACGAACGTCTCTTCACGGAACTGATGATCATCAAAAACTTCACCAACGTTGACGGATCGACGCCCATGTACGTGGTGAGGGAGAATCTCGTCCCGGGGTACTCTGCCTGGCTTCTGCACCGCGACATGCCCTTCAAGAGGAATCTGGACAGGTGTATATTGGCCTTTCATGAGGTGAGGACATGGCTGGTACGGTGCGTCTAGTTTGAGGAAAGGAGGAGGAGGAGGAGGAGGAGAAGAAGAAGAGTAAGAAGGAGAGGGAGAAGGAGAAGGAGAAGAAGAAGGAGGAGGAGAAGAAGAAGAAGGAGGAGAAGAAGAAGAAGAAGGAGAAGAAGAAGAAAGAAGTAGTAGTACTCTGCCTGGCTTCTGCACCGCGACATGCCCTTCAAGAGGAATCTGGACAGGTGTATCTTGGCCTTTCATGAGGTAAGGACATGGCTGGTACAGTGCGTTTACTCTTAGGAAAGGAGAAGGAGAAAGAGGAGAAGAAGAAGAAGGAGGAGGAGAAGTAGGAGAAGAAGAAGGAGAAGGAGAAGAAGGAGAAGAAAAAGAAGAAGAAGGAGAAGAAGAAGGGGAAGAAGAAGGAGAAGGAGAAGAAGAAGAAAAAAAGGAGAAGAAGAATAAGAAAGTAGTAATACTCTGCCTGGCTTCTGCACCGCGACATGCCCTTCAAGAGGAATCTGGATAGGTGTATTTTGGCCTTTCATGAGGTGAGGACATGGCCGGTACAGTGCGTTTACTCTTACGAAAGGAGAAGGAGAAGGAGAAGGAGAAGAAGAAGAGTAAGTAGGAGAGGGAGAAGGAGAAGAAGATGGGTGAGAAGGAGAAGAAGAGGAAGAAAAAAGTAGTAGTAATAGAAGAAAAAGAAGAAGAAAAAAAAGAAGAAAGAAGAAAAAGAAGAAAAAAAGGAGAAGACAAAGAAGAAGAAAGAATAGAGGAGGAAGAAGAAAAAAAACGGCAACTCAGCCCTGATTTCAGGGGTCCTATTTGCATAATCCCTTTTTTATGAGAATCATCTGACACATAATACATTTGGTCATGCAAGCTTGGTATTTCAAAAGTGCTTGAACCTTATCTTTTTCGAATAAGCCTTATATTCATTTAAAGAACTATATGACAAAGCATTGTTTATATTCGCATGGTCTTCATAGTAAAGAAGAGTGCAAATACAAATAGAAAGTCTTATATAGACCTTGAATACAAATGCCACGAAGACCGACACCAAGCATTTCTCTCGACAGTTTGGCCTTATCAAGCGCTGGAGCAAGATCACGCTGGACGAGGAGAAGCAGCGGTACCTCAAAGGGCGTCGCCAGCAGGAGACGCAGCAGATAGAAGTTCAGGAGAAGGGAACCCGCAGAAGCGCCCTTCAGCCTCTCTCCCTCCTGCACCTTCAGGGTCCCATCTTCCTCCTCGCGGGGGGCTTTGTTCTCGGCGCCGTCGTGTTTCTCTTGGAGGTCCTTCAGCCTTTGGTCGGGGCGGTCGGCGAGAGCTCGAGGAAGCCCTCCGCTTCGGTCGGATGAAGGCCTAAGGTGCTTCAATGGCGGTGTTCGAGAAGGCGTTTGCTTTGAACGGCTTTTATGCCTTGTATGCTTCGGTAGCAGACTCATACTGGCCCGCATTTGATAGTGACTTGCTGTTGACTACACATGTTCATACATACATGTAATACACACATAGATGTATGAACATGCATATACAATATGTGTGTATATTCACACACACACACACAAACACACACATACTCACACACACATACACACGCGCAAACATCATAAGTTATAAAATATGAAACTGAATATATATAGGAATTATTTACATAATATTGCATTATTGTTTTATTGCTTCTCCCCGTTTGTTCCTCGTGATTCAAATTCTCATTAAACTATATAACGCATCATTTCCTATGCCTTTCACTCTGTTTTTTCCTTTGCAAAAAAGAGAATAAAAAATGAAATTTAAACATTAGTGTATAGATCAACTTATGATATAAAAGGTACGTATAAAACTGGATATATAAATTTGCACCCCCCCCTCTCCCTCTCTCACGCACACATGCAGAGAGAGAGAGAGAGAGAGAGAGAGAGAGAGAGAGAGAGAGAGAGAGAGAGAGAGAGAGAGAGAGAGAGAGAGAGAGAGAGAGAGAGAGAGAGAGAGAGGCATACAGACATATAGAAAGACAAACAGATAGGCAGACAGATACAGAAGCAGAGAGAGGTAGATGGATAGGTAGATAGTAAGAGAGGGAGAGAGAGAGAGAGACTGAGTTAAAGATAGACTTACAGATAGAACATAAGAACAAAAGAACGGAAAAGAAAAAAAAATATCCTTCAAACATAATCGAGCCACCATTGTTGTCTGAATTGCATAAGCTGCTAAATTCATCACCAGTTTCATAATAAAAATGAGCCGATATATAATACAAGGGTGCTAAAGCATTATTTAACAAATGTGCCATTGTTTTCCGCTTTGAATTAGACGTGCTGTGTATTCTTTTCTGTGGTTTTTCATTGTAGTCTTGTTGAAAATAAGATTATGTCTAATGTCTCATAAATACGTCTATTACAGGTTTCTGGAACAAAATATACTCTTTTGGTGCTTTTTATCATGTTTATTGTTGTAAGTGATTGATGGCAAAATACAGAAGAATTAAATTTAAAATAAATCTACTAAAATTTGGATAAGCTATAAAACATACAAGAACGATTTATTGATTTGTAAGCATAGGAAGAAGTAAATACAATGCAGGAGAGATGGTGAAGCAGAAAAACAATATTTGCCAAATATTTTTTTTCTGTTCGTTATCCAGTCGTCATCAACATCGAAGGAAACCATTACCAGCTGTGCGAGTTACTTCTTCAGAATCCACGAAGCCAAGATCTCCACGCAGAAGACAAGGCTTGAGACGAGGAGGCCGAGCAACAGCAAGAAGATCGGGCCTTGCAAGTGCGTCAGGGTCAGCGCCATGATGCCTTGGCTGCTGCTGTCCTCGCTGTCGTCATCCGAGTCCGTCTCGTCCGAAGCCGTGCCTTGGACTTCCTTTTTCCGGTTTGCGTTCCGGCGCTGTTTGGCGGTGCTTTCCTGGCGCGCCTCCTTCAGGATGTCTTCGGTCCATTTCTCGATCAGACCAGCCTGTGGGACAAAATGTTCATACTAACTCAAAAAGGATAGCTAATTATGCATTTGGATAACAAAGGGAAGGTAGATATTATACATATATACAAGTCAAGATATTCCTGTATAATTGTATTAGTGTTCCTATACTTTTATGACGTCGACAAGTTTATTGACAAAAACTTACATCTCAAAACGAAGAAGTAACAGGTTATCCTTACTCATTGTGTGAGAAAGACTACCTCCTTGGATACATATTTACACCGACCCTAAAGTAAACACCCCACCACTTCCCTACGGACCCGCGCCAGCACCGACACTTACAGCCTGAAAAGCCATGATAAACTGGTTGAGCTTCTCCTTGTACGGGACGCCCCAGGGGATGGGCCAGGCGCAGTAGGCGGGCAGGATGTTCTGGCCGGCCACGTACAGCCTGGTGCTCCCGTCGGCGGAAGTGAAGTGCTCCTCGATCGCGAGCTTTAGGGACATCCGCTCGTAGAAGTAACCCTGGCTGTAGTTTAATATAGATGGTGAAATTATGTTAGTTTAGGTTATTTTGCCAGTGTTTCCTCCATTTTGTGTCTGGAAATCGTCCTACCTTCCTGCTTTCGAGCCTGTGGTCTCTGTGTTACATCTCAGTTTTGATGAAGAGCGAAATATACAGATTCATATTTAACAGATGACTGAAAAGGCCAAATTTGCACCTAAATATTAGCGTAACATTAATTTTAAAATCTACAATGGAATCTATTAAAATCTACAAAGAGAATCTTAATTATTTCACTTTTTTAAACTGTTAAGGATTTCATAAAGCAGTAGTTATGGGTTTGGGAGCGTTACACTTATCAACAGTCGAAACAGTTGAAACGAAATAGAACTTGACGTTTCGAATCTGTCGATAGATCCTCATCATACGAAGCAAAACACAAAATGGATGTAATTTTGATTTTTCCTACGTATGATAAGGGTCTCTTGGCGGGTTTTATTTCGATTCTACAGTGTCAGTGTTTCCATGATTATGACTGTGTTTGCGTTTATACCCCTTAGATTTAAGATATTTGAAAACATCCATAAAATAGACTGCCTGTAAGTACAATTGGAATGAAATAGATTCTTATTATTCTAACCGACTTACCCAAGATCAATAGCTTCTTGCAGTCCGACTTGGAAGTTCGGGACTAATGTCATGCGACTTGCAAGGGTCGTGTATAAATAAGAATCCGATTTCTTGAAGTTGTTGTAGAAGTCAACGACATCGGGCGGGTAAGTCGCTCTGGGAAGGAGACGGACAGAAATTTTAACAAATAGTTTTTGTTTCGATCAGCGCCTCCAAAATCTATTTGTTTTCTTTTAAGTCACATACACACACACACACACACACATATATACATCTCTCTCTCTCTTTCTTTCTTTCTTTCTTTCTCTCTCTCTCTCTCTCTCTCTCTATATATATATATATATATATAAATATATATATTATATATATATTATATATATATATTATATATATATTATATATATATATGTATATATGTATATGTATGTATATATGTATATGTATATATTTACATATATATATATATATATGTATATATAGACACATATGTATATATAAATATATATATTTATATCCATAAATGTGAGTCGAAAACAAAGAAAAAAATATTGATAAAAGGTTTATACAAACTGAGCATTCCTTAGCAATCGAAAATGGATTCCATGCCCGCACACTCATTTACCATCTGCTACACAACATCACCCTTCCATGAACCCCTACTTCGCCCCTGTCCGTATGAACTGCTCGAGGGTTTCAGGTCGATCCGGGTACTTGGGAATGGTGAGGAAGGCGGTGAGGTTTCCCCTGTAGGCGGTGCTGACGATGAAGGAGAAGATGAGCCAGGTAGCGAGCAGCACCTGAGTGGAGGAGGTGTCATAGCCTCGCCCTGAGGAACTCTGGCTCACGAGCGACCCGGCCACCTCCAGCACCAGCCTCTGCATGCTTCTGATGCTTTGGCTTCCCATCCGGGCCCCCGCCTTCGTGATCTGGGGATTTAGGTGCAGTTGCAAAGAGGGAATAATCCAGTAACAATGTTATAAGAAGGAATAACATAAGAAGGAATAACAACAATAATGTTATTGATGTTACAACTCCTCCTGATAAGAAGGAATAATTCAACAACGATGTTATAGATATAACTCATCCCGATAAGAAAATATATTTCAGCAAAAATATCATAGATGTTAGAACTCCCGATAAGAAGGAGTAATTCAGCAACAATGTTATAGATGTTACAACTCTTCCCGACAATTATTCGATTCCATTCACTCTAAGAAGCTAAAACAAGAACCATTTGATTACGCAACCTAGATAATAGAGCTAACTAGGATTAACACTGGCTTCACGGGAAGAAAGGAATGGTAGTTACACATAATCTTGT
>NC_091571.1:27590414-27595414 GCF_042767895.1 Penaeus vannamei | reverse complement strand
AGGTGAAGAACGTAAATGAGGTGAAGAACGTAAATGAGGTGAAGAACGTAAATGAGGTGAAGAACGTAAATGAGGTGAAGAACGTAAATGAGGTGACGAACGTAAATGAGGTGAAGAACGTAAATGAGGTGAAGAACGTAAATGAGGTGAAGAACGTAAATGAGGTGAAGAACGTAAATGAGGTGAAGAACGTAAATGAGGTGAAGAACGTAAATGAGGTGAAGAACGTAAATGAGGTGAAGAACGTAAATGAGGTGAAGAACGTAAATGAGGTGAAGAACGTAAATGAGGTGAAGAACGTAAATGAGGTGAAGAACGTAAATGAGGTGAAGAACGTAAATGAGGTGAAGAACGTAAATGAGGTGAAGAACGTAAATAAGGTGAAGACCGTAAGTAATTGTATGTGAAATGGGTGGATGTGATTGTTTAACTGTACACATGCAGGGACATTGGCCCCGCAGGATCAGTGGATACATTGAACTGGGACTGTTAGACAAATTAAGATTTTGCCAGACAACAGTCGAATAGAAGTGTGTGTGAGTGTGCATGTGTAGCCGGACAGAAAAACAGAGAGACGAAGAAACAGACAGAGAGAAAAAAGAAAGGGGAGAGAGAGAGAGAAAGAGAGGGAGAGAGAGAGAGAGAGAGAGAGAGGAGAGAGAGAGAGACAGAGAGAGAGAGAGAGAGAGAGAGAGAAAGAAAGAAAGAAAGAAAGAAAGAAAGAGAGAGAGAGAGAGAGAGAGAGAGAGAGAGAGAGAGAGAGAGAGAGAGAGAGAGAGAGAGAGAAAGAAAGGAGGAGAGAGAGAGAGAGAGAGAGAGAGAGGAAGAAAGAGAGAGAAAAAAAAAGAAAAAAAGAGAGAGAAAAAAAAAGAAAGGAAAAGAGAGAGAGCAAGAAACAGAAAAAGAAAAAAGAAAGAGAGAATGTCACAGCTGAACCTCACTTTTTCTCGAGGGCTTGCTGCATCCCGCCAAGATGCGTCTCCGAGAAGTACGTCCGCTCAGCCAGTTCCACAGACATGCTTGAGTTCGACTCCTTGAATGTCGTGTAAAAGTTGATTTTGAGATCGGGAGACATTATCACCCTGTAATTAGAGGACGAAAGAGATGTTGGTTTCTGAAAGGCGATGTTAAGAAGATGTGTTTGTTTTGGATGGTAAGAAATGAGTCCTAGATGCTGCACGGACGTTAATGCGAACAGTAGCTGCGATAGAAAAATGTAGCGTGAGAGTCTTATATAGAAGTAAAATTGTCACATAGTAACCTACCTGTTAAAAATATGTTTTATCAGAATGCATATTTCAACTGCATGAACTCTGACAGATAGGTGATGCCACTACTTCATTGCGACGCTCTCTCTCTCTCTCTCCTATTATTCTTTCTCTCTCTCTTTCCTTTTATTCTTTCTTTCTCTCCTTTTATTCTTTCTTTATCTCTCTCTTTTTATCCTTTCTCTCTCTCTCCTTTTATTCTTTCTTTCTCTCTCTCCTTTTATTCTTTTTCTCCCTCTCTCTCTCTCTCTCTTTTTATTCTTTCTTTCTCTCCTTTTATTCTTTCTTTCTCTCTCTCTTTCTCCTTTTATTCTCTCTCTCTCTCCTTTTGTTCTTTCTTTCTATCTATTTCTCTCTCTCCTTTTATTCTTTCTTTCTCTCTCTCTCCTTTTATTCTTTCATTCTTTCTCTCTCTCTCTTTCTCCTTTTATTCTTTCTTTCTCTCTCTCTCCTTTTATTCTTTTTCTCTCTCTCCTTTTATTCTCTCTTTCTCTCTCTCTTTCCTTTTATTCTTTCTTTTTCTCTGTCTCTCTCCTTTTATTCTTTCTTTCTTTTTCTCTGTCTCTCTCCTTTTATTCTTTCTTTCTCTCTCTCCATTTATTACTTCTTTCTTTCTCTCTCTCTCTCTCTCTCTCTCCTTTTATTCTTTCTTTCTCTCTCTCTCCTTTTATTCTTTCATTCTTTTTCTCTCTCTCTCCTTTTATTCTTTCTTTCTCTCTCTCTCTCTTTTTATTCTTTCATTCTTTCTCTCTCTCTCTCCTTTTATTCTTTCTTTCTCTCTCTCTCTCCTTTTATTCTTTCATTCTTTCTCTCTCTCTTTCTCCGTTTATTCTTTCTTTCTCTCTCTCTCTCTCTCCTTTTATTCTTTCATTCTTTCTCTCTCTCTCTCTCCTTTTATTCTTTCTCTCTCTCTCTCTCTCTTCTTTTATTCTTTCATTCTTTCTCTCTCTCTCTCCTTTTATTCTTTCTTTCTCTCTCTCCCTCTCTCCTTTTATTCTCTCTCTCTCTCACTTAGCGGAGGTCTGGAGGAGGTCCCTGAGGCCTTCGACTCGCGGAGGATATTTGGGGATGGTGAGGAAGGCGGTGAGGTTGCCGCGGTAGGCCGAGCCCAGGACGAAGGCCACGACCAGCCAAGAGGCCACCAGGACGCGGGTTGAGGACACGGTTGGAAGCGAGAAGCTTTGGCCGAGCAGAGTTCCGAACACTTGCTCCGTCGCGGCAAGGAGGCTGAATTTCTCCTTCGCTTCGCGTCGCATTCTAGATTTGGTCAGCTGGTGAGTAAACGCAAGAAAGTGAGAGCTATTTTTTTTTCTCTTACAAAATGGTCTTCCAGTTCCAAATGGTCATTGCCACACCTTTACATCAATCCTTCCCCTAAATAATTACATCCCTAAATCATCCAATCCCTCCTTTTCCATTCTATTTTGTCTAACATCGACTAAACAAAGCTCATACCAAGAAGAACGTCGCTGGAACTATGACAAGCAGCGCCATGATGGAGGCCCACACCCTCTCGCCAAGGGGGTAGTAGAGGTTCTGCCAGCGAGGCTTCAGCTCGGGCTTGGCCATGCAGAAGGTGAGCGTGGCTTCCTCGATCATGAAGGTGTAGTCGTAGCGCAGAGCCAGGTGGGGCAGGAGAGCCAGCTTCTGCGGACTGATTAGGGCTCGACGGTACAGCACGTGGTCCATCCTCTGGAAATTGATTGTATTAACAGTCGGTCGTATGAGTGAGCCATTACACGCCGAAAGCCTATTTGCAGTTGGTGTCTCCGTTAGTTTCATGTTTGTAACCAGTGGCACTTTCTGTTGATTTGCAGCAGGGCAGTGTTCCTCTTGTAGGCGCTGATGGGCGCTACGACCTTTTCCTCTATCAGAAATAAGAAGAAAAGCATGCAATGTTTTGCTTGTGTGGAGAATGATATTGATATGTGAATTTCTAACCATATATATATATATATATATATATATATATATATATATATATATATATATATGTATATATATACATATACATATATATGCATATATTTACATACACACACACACATGTGTATATATATATATACACAGTATATATATATATATATATATATATATATATATATATATATATATATATATATATATATATATATATATATATGTGTGTGTGTGTGTGTGTGTGTGTGTGTGTGTGTGTGTGTGTATATTTATATATGTATATATATATATATATATGTGTGTGTGTGTGTGTGTGTGTGTGTGTGTGTGTGTGTGTGTGTGTGTGTGTGTGTGTGTGTGTGTGTGTGTGTGTGTGCATTGTGCACGTGTGTTTAAGCGTGCGCACCTGTATCTGTGTCTACGTGCACACACACGCCCCAACGAATGGCTCCTACTAACGTCCTTGCTGACCCTCGCGGGCAGCGCCTCGCCGATGGCGAAGTTGAGGTGGCCGGCGATGGCCTCCAGGATGCGAATGCCGCGCCCGTACAGCCTGGTGTACTCCGTGCCGTTGGGCGCCACCACCCTCTCCTGCATCATGACGGGCTCGAAGGGCCAGATGGCGATGGGCAGGGCCGCGCCGTGGAAGCTGCGGGAGGGATGTTGCATGGCGGTGGTCAGAGAGATGCATAGTTATCAAAGAAGCAGTTTGATAATAGAAATATAACAATAGATGGAACACCGCTCGTCTCTTATTCCACCACGAAAATCATTTGATCTAATAATTTCTTCCTTTTGGTTTTGGTGAAATAGTACATCACTCTACGCTGCCTTAACCTAATTAAAATAAGTTTGTAAATCATTAATATCCGACAGGGATTTCAAGGATCTTACTTCGTAAACTTTTCCGGGAAGAGAGGGTGCTCAGTGAGGTACACCATGCCTTTCTTTGGCGTCCAGGTGGCAACGCGCACCGTCTGGGCGCCACCTGGGCCGTACGGGAAATGGCTGTACAAACCATACCTTAGAGACGCAAATAAAGAAAAAATCTGAATTCGCAAATTCCGATTGAATCTACATGAAGTCAATGTCAAAGCCTTTGATGCACGATCCCCATACTACAGTACGATACTTTCAACTACACCTGATATCGTCTGCATCGTCGTCCATGTTAATGAGCATGGTGTTCAGCATGGAGAAGAGCCAGAGGTCCTTCATGAGTCCCAGAAACTGCCGCCTCTCGAGTCTCGTCACCACCAGGACCCTGTTGTCCCACACCGAGAGGCGCCCTGCGTCAGCCATCTCGGCGAAGGCGCTGAGGAAGTCGAGATCTTCGCTTACCACGACCACCGTGACTCCCCGGAACGACTGTCGGACCTGCTGGCGGTGGCGGACATGTTGGTTGGTCTCGTAATTTACGAAGGAAATCCACGGACACACACGCACACACATGCATATATTCTATGTGTACAGTGAGTATGTATGTAAACAATTTATATATATATATATATATATATATATATATATATATATATATATATATATATATATATATATATATATATATATATATATATATACAGAGAGATAGAGGGGGGTGGAGAAAGGGATAAGGGGCAGAGAGAGACAGAGAGAGGGAGAGAAAGAGAGAAGAAGAGAGAGAGAGAGAAAGAGAGAGAGAGGGGGGGAGGGGAGAGAGAGACCGAGAGAGATAGATAGAGAGAGAGAGAGAGAGAGAGAGAGAGAGAGAGAGAGAGAGAGAGAGAGAGAGAGAGAGAGAGAGAGAGAAGGGGGGGAGGGGGGGAGAGTGTG
>NC_091571.1:27565414-27567914 GCF_042767895.1 Penaeus vannamei | reverse complement strand
AAGAGCAACATGTTTTCAACGCCATTTTCTTGATTTTTTCGTGTTTCTTTTCCTCTCTCTTTTCATCGGCATTCTCAGAGTTAAGCCGCTGTGTTTTTGTATATTGAAAGGGGGGAAAGAGGGGGCGAAATCGGGAAGTATTAGAATGTTTCGGCAATTGCTTGTGTTATTTCGTGTAGTCGGTATTTTTTTTTTTTTTTAAGGCTTTCATATGGAAATTATTTTTCCTATTTTAGAGACACAATTTATAATTATTTTAATTCTGCTTTTACAAATTATGGAGGATGACTTGCAGAATCTTTGATATAATCTCCCATGAGTTGTAGCATATATTTAATTGTTTAATTATTCAAGTCTCATCTTTCATGCTTTTTTGCAGGAAAGTCTCCTTTATTAAGGAATATTTGAGAAAAGAATCCTTACATTACTTAGGGGTGTAACTTACTGAGGGAGACGCACAGAGATAGGGGGAAATGGACACCATCATCTTACAGAGCATAAGGAATACACTCATAAACTACACAGATACAGATGCAGCGGCCCAATTTTTACTGCCAAATGATGAACATATCCACTACATATCACCACTTAGAGACTGAGTCGACAGCACCCTTGTATAGTCAGAGTTCTTAATATCCGTTTTCAATAAGTTGGCATGATGTGCAGATAAACGGGGGTACATGGTGGCTTTACCTCCTGTTGAGGGAATATATAGGAGGTAGGAAAGGTTAGTTTTGGCCAGACTGTAGATTTTGGTATGCAATTATTTTGTCAAATTCTGTCCGCGCAAATGTAGTTTCTGGGTAACTTTCCGCGCACGCTTAGTTTTTTTAAAAATCATCTTCCACGTATAAAATTCTTTTGACCTTTCCACGCACTTGTTTTATCATCTGTCTGCAGATCTGTCCCTGCAAACGTAGACAAAATTATGTTTTCCGGGCATGAAAAAATGTAATATTCCCCGCGCAGGAAAAATACTCAACAGCCTGGAGTTTTGGGTTTGCATAATACCCTGGTTTGAGACTGTCTCTGGAGGGTGCCTTGCTCTCAGGAACAAATTCCATGTAGAGAATATACTTTTTGTTAGGGGTCTCATGCCGAAAGGCTGATAATGACCCAAAATGAAAATGTAAAAATTTTAAATATATCAGTTTGATATGCAAATTAATCCAGGGTAAACAATATGTGAAGCTAATATAATAATGAATTCTAAGGCATTGTAATTGTTGGAAATCGAACTTTATAAATCTCCCTTATGCATTTTTGCCTTGATAGAGCCTGGACCCCTTATTTGACGGGAAATGGGCTGGAAAGTCGGGATGCTCTGGCATGCTAGAAAATATATGATGGAGGATTATTAGTCTTTTCTGGAGCTTGAAGCATATTAGGCTGTGGTATCATTGTACTTAGCTGTATGAGTATAGGCCCGTGCACTTGATATTCATGGCCATATCTCATTTTGTGCTGATTGTATTCTTTCGAGACATTATGGTGAAAATTTAACTAAAGTATTTTTTGGTAATGGTCTTAAAGATGCCCCAGCACCTGCCAGAGACTAGCTGTGCATCTTGTAAATACCAGTAATTCCCCTCAGCATGCATTTTGAAAAAATAAAGCTTGTATATCTCCCTGGCAATTTAATTTTAAATAAGGAACCAGTCCAAACTCAAGCATGATTATACTTAGAAGTTTGTTGTCCTTTGCTAGAAACTAAACATTAGAGGCCTCGGCATTTACTTCACACTGTGCGATGGTAGATGCATAATTGTATGTTACCAATGAAAGTTTGGTTCTTTGTTATGGCTGGTTCTGTGTTATGGCAAGGAATGAGATTTGTACATTTACATTGTTACTGGATATGGCCTTGAAGTTATTGCAGAAATTCCTAAATATGCTTGTCTGTAAGACCAAAGGGGTATGCAATTTAGTAATGTATTGGTAATCATTAGGTTCTTTGAACATACTGCCACTGGGCACATGAAATGTTTAATGCAGTTTTATTTTGTGAAATATCTTCACCCATAGGTGGCTCCATAAGTACTCAGCCAACCAGGAGTCAAATAGACCTATGTAATCTCAATTGACTTCCACTTTCCTTGAGTTTTTGGGAATGTTTTTTCTAATGCTATTGATATTGATGCTGTTATTATAATTGAAATTATGATTATTAAACAGTTATTTCCTATACTAACAAGAATATGATATATAAAGAATATGCCTTAAAATCAAGGAAAAGGGTAAACAGGTGAGATAGGTATAACTTGTAATCGATTCCTTGAAGACTAAGGACTTGTGAAGCCATTTGTGTATACACAGTTACTAGACTAAACTTGGTTGGCATGGTATGTATGCTCATGCTGTTGCCATCAGCAATGGGTTAATCTGCATTATGGAGATCTCATGCAAATACACTGAATAATGTATTTTGTTCAAGTATTGGAATTGCTGATTAAGAGAAGCTTGCATTCTTAAGAACTAGATTGGTGACAAGGTGCTAAAC
>NC_091571.1:27557914-27560414 GCF_042767895.1 Penaeus vannamei | reverse complement strand
GCTTGTGGCTGTGTCGACATCTGGCCAGGTCTACCAGTGGCGTTGGGCGGACAAGGATCCATACGTGCATCCAGAAGTAAGTACCCTTGGGAAAATCCTTGCTACAGTGGGTTTGTATTCTGGTCTGCTTTTTCAACAAACTCTTTCAAGACCAAGTAACATGTTTGTTAATAGATACGGTGAAATATGAGTGGGTGTTTTGTGAATGATTCAAATTGATATATATATAGAACTTAATTTTATCAGCTATTTTCATCAGTGATATTGATATATTGTAAGGTGATTGGTTAATTGTACAGCCATGGTTTGAGGTAACTTGCCAAATTTTGAATTGGATTTACATATTAACAAATTTTCCCTCTCTCCATCAGCTCCCAAATGTGCACCATCCAAAGGCAGTCTCTCTAGGTCTTGCAGGGGAGAGAGTGGTGGCAATCAGTGCAGCAGGTGTGAGATGCAGTGTAGCTACAGAGTCTGGCAAGGTGGCAACTTGGTTAGATGAAACATTAGCAGATGTGGCAGCAAAATTGGAACAACCAGCTCAGTCTTTCCCTGAGGTGAGATAATATACTTGCCTTTAGGTATTCATTTGTTGCTGCGTTGTTTACATTATGTTTATAGTTGAATAAACTGTATGTTTATATTGTATTTTAAAAACAAAGAAATCCACACCCACATGCACAAGGTGCGCGCTTGCACACACACACACACACACACACACACACACACACACACACACACACACACACACACACTCACACTCACACTCACACTCACACTCACACTCACACACACACACACACACACACTCACACACACTCACACTCACACTCACACACACACACACACACACACACACACACACACACACACACACACACACACACACACACACACACACACACACACACACACACACACACACACACATGTACTCACACATGTACTCACACATGTACACACACATGTACACACATATGTGCACACACAATATATACACATAATATACACACATATACACACACCATGTACACACACATGTACACACACATGTACACACACATTTACACTCACATATATGTACACACATGTACTCACACATATATATGTACATACACACATGTACACACATACACATGTACACACATACACATGTACACACATACACATGTACACACATACACATGTACACACACATGTACACACACACACTGTACACACACATAATGTACACACACATAATGTACACACACATAATGTACACACACACACATGTACACACAATATACACACATACACATATACATACACAATATACACACACACATATACATACACAATGTACACACACATGTACACACACATTTACACACATATGTACACACATGTACACACATATATGTACACACACACAATGTACACACACATGTACACACACATGTACACACACACAATGTACACACACATGTACACACACATAATGTACACACACACAATGTACACACATGTACACACACATGAACACACATGTACACACACACATGTACACACACACATTTACACACATATACACACATGTACACACACACATGTACACACACATGTACACACACATGTACACACACATGTACACACACATGTGCACACACATGTACACACACATGTACATACATACACATGTACATACACACACACACGTGTACATATACACACATACATGTACATATACACACCCACATATACATGTACATATACACACCCACATATACATGTACATATACACACCCACATATACATGTACATATACACACCCACATATACATGTACATATACACACCCACATATACATGTACATATACACACCCACATATACATGTACATATACACACCCACATATACATGTACATATACACACCCACATATACATGTACATATACACACCCACATATACATGTACATATACACACCCACATATACATGTACATATACACACCCACATATACATGTACTACACACCCACATATACATGTACATATACACACCCACATGCACATGTACATATACACACCCACATTTACATGTTCATATACACACCCACATGTACATATACACACCCACATTTACATATACACACCCACATGTACATATACACACCCACATGTACATGCACATATACACACCCTTATGTACATGTACATATACACACCCTTATGTACATGTACATATACACACCCTTATGTACATGTACATATACACACCCTTATGTACATGTACATATACACACCCTTATGTACATGTACATATACACCCTTATGTACATGTACATATACACACCCTTATGTACATGTACATATACACACCCTTATGTACATGTACATATACACACCCTTATGTACATGTACACACCCACACACATGTACACACCCACACACATACACACCCACACACATGTACACACCCACACACATTTACACACCCACACACATGTACACACCCACAC
>NC_091571.1:27547914-27552914 GCF_042767895.1 Penaeus vannamei | reverse complement strand
GTAATCATAGTAGCATACTAAATTTTTTGTCTCCTTAATTTGAGTTTGTGTTTCTTTACATATACATACACACAGATGTCTAACAGTCACATGTATTTAAGATTATTACTATCATTATTATTATTATTTTTTTATCCCCAGGCATTCACGCCATTGTCAGGAATGGCAGTCGCTTGACATATGTCATATACAATCTCAGCTCTGGGAAATCAGAGCAGGAATGTGTATTTCCAACTGAGAGCACAGCATTCATGGGATCAGAACCATCTGCCATATCACTTACTATTAATGGAGAGGTTTGTTGAGACAAGACTGCGATTGTTTTCCTTGGATGGAAAAGTTGAAAGATTTTGTTGAAATAATGTACAGAGTTGGATGTTCAATAATACAAAAGTGATTAAACATTTCACAGAGTGAAAACGTTGGTGTGCTTCGTGATGGTAATAGTACCATCTACCCTCTGAGCAAAGATTGTGTTGACTCCATCAAAGACCCTCACTGGCCTGATCTACCTCCAGTGTCATGCTTAGGTGTAGCCACACATTTCTTGCATGGGGCTGGTGCTCACCAGAAGAACCATGTTGCATTACTGGTGCTGGCACTCAAGACACAAACTCTGATGCCAAAAATCCTGCGATGTGATCCAGAAGGTGTTAGGCAGGTCTTGGCTCTCATTGAAAGTGACAATGGAGGTAATGCAGATGTATATTTGTAATGGTATTGTTATTTTATGTAATTTTGAATTATTACTATTTATTGGAAGTTAAGGTTAATAGATACAATTTTCATGCCATAAAATTGTAAGGATAGAATTTCCTTTGGGTTTAATCAAAACTTTTCTCTATCACTAGCTGGTATGACAAGTTTAACAACAGAGGGAATAGTAGAAGAAAAGTGTGACGGAAACCGCAACATCCTGCATGCATGTATATCTACTTGCTGTCCAGTTACAAGCAAAGAGACCGAAGGGGAATCTGTATTAGAGAAAGATCCTATTTTGGGTAGCTTTGCTTGGCCCCCTAGCTCATCTGACACCCTCAGTGACACAGCTAGTGCTGCAGGGCCAGAGGATGACCTCATGACCCCATCTTCCTCCAAAACCACACCAGGGCCAAGCATGCCCAACCTAGGAACATCAGACCCTGCAGAGCGTAAATCTTATTCTCTCACTATCCTGAGAACCATCTGTGACAGCCCTGCACTAACACCACACTTGAGGAACCTGCTCATTGCTCGTGACTCAAACGGCTTTACTCCCTTCATGCTGGCTGTCTCTGGTCGGGCGTATCAGGCAGCCCTCATCCTTTTTGATGTCATTCACAGGGTGGCACATGATAGTGCTCTTGATGCTGAGAGCGAAAGACGTGCTGTCATGCAAATGATATTCCCAAGGGGCAGTAACCCAGATGACTCGCCGCTTCATGTCCTGTGCTATAATGATACCTGCTCCTTCACTTGGACAGGAGCAGAGCATATTAATCAAGACATATTTGAGTGTCGCACCTGTGGCCTTGTTGGCTCCTTGTGTTGCTGTACAGAATGTGCAAGAGTGTGCCATAAAGGGCATGACTGTAAGCTCAAGAAAACTTCACCAACAGCGTATTGTGATTGCTGGGAAAAATGTAAATGCAAAGCTCTGAAGTCTGGCCATCAGACTGCACGATTTGACCTTTTGTCAAGGCTCATCACAGAGACTGATCTAGTGAACATATCCAATGGTAGAGGTGAAAACCTTCTCCTGTTCTTGGTACAAACTGTTGGGCGGCAAGTCACTGAACAGAAGCAGTGGTCTAGGTTAGTACACTGCTGACTTATTTGCATATTGGTAAAATGATATTATAACAAATCTTCCAAACATTAACTATATAATTAATGATATGTATTATAAACAGATTATAAACAGTAATATTAATTATTTAAGTTAAAGTAAATTAAATCATGATTTGTTTCAGGTGTCGTTCGTCGTCATCATCATCTACTCGTAAGAATACGCTGTCAGATGTAGTCAACATGGAGGTACCTGACCATGATTTAGAACCACCCAAGTTCAGCCGAAGAGCACTTGAACGTTTGCTGAATGACTGGGCAGCTGTGAGAGCCATGATCATGACGGGTCATAAGGAAGAAAGTCCTCCTTCGTCTGCATCCACTGATGATATTAATTTCATGCAGTTTCAAGGTCATACAACCCACCTGGACAAATTTACGTATTGCTTGCTTGTGAAGTTAGCAACTCAGGTAAGTAGAAATAGGAATTGGGCAACTGCTGGAACTCTGACATACTGTATAAACTTTGAAAATGTTGTGGTGACTTTATATCCTTTTTGTAATCACTTGTTCAGCTGTTATGAATAACCTTTCCAGGTTGAGCCTAGGAATCTCAAGCTGAAGCACCTAATTAATAGTGACGATGATGAACGAAAGATGATTGCTGACACAATGGTGACTGCTCTCATTAACACATTGATCAGAGAGCTGCACAATGACACAGTTCCTGGAAGAAAGCAGGAAGCAGAAAAGGTGAATTAAGAGACTCATAATTTTGAGTAACATGTAAGAAATCTATCTGAAAAAATTACCAATTACTATTTCCATTTCTGTAACTCCATGTTAAAGTCATTTCATGTATTATTTCAGGTGGCCAGGAGGTTTATTGCATCAGTGGTTAGGATCTTTGTTATTTTAGCCATTGAAATGATGCCTAATGCTGGGAAAAAGAAGCCAGGCAGCTCCTACACGCAGTCCCTTGCTAAATGTATCAAAGTAAGAATAAGCATATATTACTTAGGTGTTTGAGATTTTCTCTTGTTGATTTTTCATAATATTATGTAGATGATGGTTTGGTTTTCTTGTTTCTTATTGTTGAGTAGTCATTAAAGCACAAAGTATTGGATATATTACTTGTAGAAAAAAAAAATCCTAAAAAGATTAAATCTGTAGCTTTATCCTAATTTTGAAATATCTCTTAACACAGGTATTTGAGTCCATCATTCCAGTGGCTGTGACAGAACTATGTGATGCTGCAGATGCCCTTATGTTGCCTGTACGGCTCAACTATGTCAAGCCGACTGCACCTTTTCCACTCACGTCAACCCATGTAGATGGCAATCATGGCTGCAAGGTATTTAGAAAATGTGTGTGTACCAAGTGCAGAGATGCTAAATAGTGTAATTGTAGTAGTACAGATTATTAGAAAGTAACTGTTATACTGTAGTCTTTCCCAATTAACAATGCCTCTATGACAGGAGATGTTTGAAGTGGAACCCCTTCAGTGGCAACAGCATAGAATGGGTGGTGAACCATTATCTTCAGCTGGAGGAAATAGTGTGTCCAGAGGAGCTGGTGGAAGTGGTGGAGGGGAAGAGGAGGAGGAGGCTGGGGAGGAAGAAGTAGCTCCACTCCCAGGCCCAGCCCCAGGGACAAGACCAAGGAGGGCTCGACCAGATCACATTCTCCCTCCCCAGGTGGATGACCATGATAATGAAGGTGAGGGTTTTTCTTGCTTTTTAATGTTTTACAATTTTCAAGAAAAAAATTCTCATTTATTTCTATTGTTACATTAGCTTCAACATTAGCTTAGTTTTTTCATTAATATTTATATATATTTTTCTTTTTACAACTGATGGTTGTAATTATACTATTGTTTATGCAGGGGGAAGTGAACGTGATGATGCTAATGAGCGTTCAGAGCAAGAAGGAGACGGAGGAGCAGAAGTAGAGGGTGGAGAATCAGACATGGAATTGGACTTGTTAGCAGAGTCAGACAGTGACAGTGATGATAACCAGTCTGCTGTAGATAATACATCAACTCAACGATCAGTTCAGACTGGTGCCACTGCTGGGAGTGATGGAGAGGATGATTCTGGTGAGTCTTCTCCAGGTGAAGATGAAGATGATGAGAGTGAAGCAGCTGAAACGGATGAATTTGATTCCGGTGAACTCTTTTCTGATGAGCAGTTAGAAAGGCGAGTTAACACTTCCTCTACTGCTCGTAATATTGCACCTCACAATCTGCAGTGGGCTGTGAGGAATCCCCGTGATAGTACCTCACGTTCTGGAGGAACAACTGGAGGCCCTACAGCCACAGGTACCTCCAACCCTACCTCTAGTGGCTTAATATACATTGATCCAACTTCACTCAGGCATGGACCTACATCCACATCAACAGTTACACCATCCTCCCATGAGCCTGTTAGTCTGGCTACTACTAACAATACTCTTGCAAGGGCTTTTACAATTGTGATTAGGCAGATGAGCTCTCTTTTGAGTTTGGCCTGTGACGTGGTAAGAGATGGAGGCCTCACCTCTAGAGGTCCTGCTGGAAGTGGAGGTGGTGTTCCTGGCAGCAGCAGTAGTGCCACTGCCACCACTCAGATGTGCCTCACACCGACCATTATTGCAGCTCTTCTTAAGCAGGTTGATGCTCGCCTTCGTCCCACTTGGGATTGGCTGATGAGCCTCATGGATTCAACAGAGTCCCAGCTAAGGTGAGAATGAAAGAATTTCTCTTCTTTTCTCTTTTTAGATTGTTCCAGTTTTGTTAAAATAAATATCACATTATTTTTCATATTAGGATTAGTGGAGGCTGTTAGGTGCATTAATGACCAAGTCTTATTTTTTGGATTCCCCTTTTGTAGATTTGGAAGAGAATTGAACCAACTCATTGAAGGAAGTGGAAGCAGCAGCACACCACCAACAGCACCACCAGCAGGAGTATCCCAGACACGCCCCCGTGAAAGAAGTGCGGGAAGAACTGGCCTTCCATTTATACGAGATCCATTGATTAGTCCACTTTCAAGGTACCAGAGTGCTAGGCGTGGAGCAAGAACCACCAATACAACAGCTGATCCACAGAATGCTCGAAGGGATACTCTCTCCTATGTGGTCTCTCTTCTGCGAGCCCATAAGAATGAACACTGTGACACACTACCAGATATAGATGTTGGATCTCTGAAACATATTGGTAAGATATTATCATATCTCATTATCTTCAAAAGAGA
>NC_091571.1:27522914-27527914 GCF_042767895.1 Penaeus vannamei | reverse complement strand
CACCGTCGAGGAACACAGTCATCACCACCCTTGGCTGTTAACCGAGTTAAAGTGACATTCCGTGATGAGCCAGGGGAAGGCTCTGGTGTTGCTAGATCATTTTACACAGCCATTGCAGAGGCCCTGTTGTCAGGGGAGAAACTCCCGAGCCTGGAATCTTGCCAGGTGAGGCCAAAAGAAGTATGTTACCTGCTCATTATGTTCCTTAGGCTTGTAACTTAACCAACATTTTGTGCATGTTTTTATTTCTTTCCATTTAAGATAGATGTCAATTTACCCTTTTTATCTGTTTTAATATTCATTAAAAAATGCTTTTACTAGTCTTTTGTTTGATGTAATGCCTCTTTTGATATTTACTAATTTCATCTCTGTTCTATATTTTCTTTAACCTTGATAGTAATTCTCAAAGACTAGGTAATATTTATGTGTGCTTCTTAAATTTTATACCTTTTGGTTGACAGGTTTAAGAGCGATAGATTATTTTCTGCACTGATTTTCATTACTTTCTTCTATTTATTTATTTATTTATTTATTTGTCCTCTGAAAAGGCCCTTTATGAGGAAGTTGACAAATATTTTTCATTGATATTACTTGCTTTTCAGGTTGGATTGCCTGTAGTTCGGTATAGTCTATATGGTCAGTACAAGGGGCGAGACAGAGATCGTCGCCAGGGAGCCTCGTCATCAAGGTCATTGCAGAGAAGAGATGCCCGCAAGACGCTCTCTGTAGATGCGCGACCCTTCTACATGACGGGCGAGGGCAGTAGTAATGAACACTTACCATCAAATATGCTACAGATTGGTGAAGCCTTGTTCCCAAAGGTGCAGAGTCTTAGACCAGTAAGTAATACTCATTATTATTATTATTATTATTATTATTTATTATTATTATTATTTGATTTTATTTATTATTTTTTTTAAGTCACTGAGTACTTTTATAAATCTGAGTAAGTTACATAAGTTCAGCAGAAATATAACTATTGAAAATTTTCAGTCTTTGGCAAGCAAGATCACAGGGATGCTTCTAGAACTGACACATGCTCAGTTGCTCCTTCTGTCTGCAAGCGAAGATGCCCTGCGCCAGAAAGTAGACGAGGCAGTGGATCTTATCCTTGCTCAGGGTCGTGACCACACACCAGAATATTCTCCATCCCATCAAGGCAAGTTCTTTTTTCTAAGAAATGGTTTAGTGTGTTAATTAGATGCCCTAATAAGCGAAAATGATTGCTTTTACTTATTTCCACACCATTTTGGGCTTGCATGTTAGTGAAATTACTAATTTGGACTGTGCTTCCAGATACAGATGAAGGTGGGGAGGAACCTGAGGATGCAAGTGCTCCCCTGTTCTACCAGCCAGGGAAAAGAGGATTCTACTCTCCTCGCCAGGGTCGCCCAACTCCCGAGAGACTTAATGCCTTCCGCAATGTTGGCAGGTACAGTACATTATTTCTCAAGTTGTTGGTGATCAATGACATGCATGTTGTTCCTATTTATATTTATTATTATTATTATTATTATTAGTTTTTTTTACTTATATATTTTTTCTCCACACCAACAGGTTACTTGGGTTATGCCTGTTGCAGAATGAATTGTGCCCAATCTACCTAAACCGCCATGTCCTCAAGTACATCCTAGGACGCCCCATTCGTTTCCATGACTTGGCCTTTTTTGACCCTGTTATGTATGAAAGCTTGCGAAAGCTGGTGCTGGATGCAGAGAACAAAGACACCGGAGCTGATGTGTTCAAAGCTCTGGACCTTACCTTCAGGTGATTTTTGTTATTGGTTTTCAGATGTTTATCTTTGTCGTCATTGTCATCAAATACACCATAATCATATACATCATGATCATCAGTCATCATCCATCATCCATCATCATCAGTCACCATCAGTCATCATCATCATCATGGCATTTGTATAAACATTCTTTATTTTGATTGTGGTTTGTTTAACTGCCCCCTTTCCCTTTCACATACACATACACATCAACAAGTGCCTAGTCACTAAGGAGTCAAATACTAAGACTACCTATCTCACCTGCTAACCTCATTTTCTTGATTTTTGGAAACATTCTCTTTTATCTTGTATTGTTATTAGTAATGTTCACTGCATTAACCCATCAACTGAGGTATTAGATATTGGCTAGTGGACAGCAATGTGGATTAGTGGCACTCAGTTGGTAGTTTCCTGTTTGCATCTGGCTCCCTTGGTATTTCAAGCACAATGATAGTTACCTAATAACTTGTAGTTGTATTTTATAAACAAAATTATGAAAAGTGAACCTTTCCCTTCTCTCAAAGTGCCTGTATCAAATATTGACGCCAAACGAATGATGTTGCTACTTTTGAGTTCCCTCTTGATGAAATAATGACTTGGGGTTTGTTGTTATTTAGTGTCATCTGCAACTAGGTCCACCGTAGCCATTGTGGGATTTTGTTGCCTTTGAGACCAAAGGATTAACAGTTATAATGTCTTTGATAATAATAACAGCATTGATATTGATAACTTTAGTAAAGAAAAATATCTGAACACTCAAGGGAAGGAGAAATCAGGTGAGATCATGAGTTCTACTAATTGACTCCCTAGTGGCTGACCACCTGTGGAGCCATCTACAAGTATAGATATTTCACAAAACAAACTACAATGAACATTACATTTTCCCAATGGCAGGTAGTAAACTTAATCATTAATCCACAATTGACAAAGATGAATAATGTGTTCTTTCTATTTTTCAGCATTGATGTAATTCCTGAAGAAGGTGGCACAAATATAGAACTGATTAGTGGTGGCAGAAATGTGGAGGTGACAACAGCTAATGTATATGACTATGTCCGCAAGTATGCAGAGTATCGCATGGTAAAATCGGAAGAGAAGGCCCTACAGGTATGACATTCACTGTAATTTAATTTTTGTTCTTTGCTAATTTGATCTGAATTTCATGGAGATTTTGCATGATGGACATATTGATAAATGAGCTGGGGTTAGAATGGAAGCCATAACTTAGGATTATTGCATATAATACTGAACAAGTATATACTATTCAAGTATCCATAATAGTGTATTGATAAATTCTTTGGGACATATGTTATGAAGTAAACCTCCTGTTGCAGAATATTCGTGATGGTGTATTCGATGTAATCCCAGGAGGATCCCTAGATTCCCTAACAGCTGAAGACCTGAGGCTGTTGTTAAATGGGGTTGGGGACATCAATGTAGCTACACTTATATCCTATACGTCTTTCAATGATGAGAGTGCGGAATCATCAGACCGTCTTCACAAGTTCAAACGGTGGCTATGGTCTATAGTTGAGAAAATGACAAACCAGGAAAAGCAGGACTTGGTATGTATATTTTTATTATGGTATTTTTAAACTTACTTTTAGCATTCTCTATGATTCCTTTTTAGCCAAATGTTATTTTCGATTACTATTTAGTCATAGTAATATTTGTAAGTGGTGAATGTCTTTTATTGATGCTTTCAGTATACCATTTGATATATAATACAATATATCCTTTAACAGTAATGTACTAAGCACAATTTTCCCTTGATCACAGGTATACTTCTGGACCGGTTCTCCTGCTCTGCCCGCCTCAGAAGAAGGATTCCAGCCAATGCCATCTGTCACTATCAGACCAGCTGACGACTCGCATCTACCTACAGCAAACACTTGCATTAGCCGCCTATATATTCCTTTGTATTCTACTCGTGCTATTTTGCGATCTAAACTGTTGTTAGCCATCAAGACTAAAAACTTTGGCTTTGTGTGAGTGTAACCCAAGAAGCTTAAAATTTGTGGCAGACTTTGAACCATGTTGAATTATAATAAAGCAGTTAGTGACTAATGAACGTCTAAGGGAACATGAATTGTGTATGGTGACTGCAAGCGAGACAGATGGAGTCGAGTGAGCAAATAAACAAGATGATTTTGGGAGTGCTGGTCATATGGCATAGGAATTTGAAAATTCTTTGGCTTACTAGTGTTGTGCCTGTACGAAAGAACTATTATTTTGTGTGATTGGAATCTGTGGCCTCCAGGTTTGGCTGGCTAGACTTAAATCTTGTGTGCATTCCCTGATTTCAAATAAATGAAATTCATATTCAGCTATTTGAAATGATGTGAAAAATAGTTTCCTTAAAAGCTATTATCTGGTTATTGTTAAAGTGTGTAAGCAGTGTGTATTGAAATAAAAAAAAGAAGAAATTCCATTGTTGTACAATAGCCAAGTAGATATGAGTAAAATCTTGACCAGCTTCCTTTGTGTATCTTTCCTTGTTTCCCAGAAAATCAAACAAAAATGTACATGCACCAAGTAAGGACATAGAGTATGAACTTCCAAATTTCCATCACATTAAATCAGTTAACATGCTCAGTGCACGATAAAGCTGATGATCCAGCTAATGTTTTCATGATTTATCAACCAAAGACAGAATGTGTATATCACGCATTTTAGCTTGCTGAAATGCCCATTTACATTCCAAATGACATTTCTTACAATTAGTTTAAGTTCCAGATAACTCAGTTGCTCACTAACAGTTTCACTAGGATCATCTGTATTGATACTTAACTATGAAAACAAATATCTTGGGCAGACTCTGTGAAAGCTGAATGTGAATTTAAAAAAATACAAACTCTATTAGCTTCAAAGAATCAAGTAAAGTGGTGCTATTTTAGGAACGACAATTGTCATTACAAATTTTATCGTAATGGAAATAGCTGTTTTAGATATAAATGTTCATATGGGGATATGCAAAGAACAAATGTCACAGCCCAAAAATAAGCAGTGTAAAGTAAGTTTGGAAACTTTTTTATAGTTTGTATTCTACTAAATGTGAAAGGGGAGTTGCTGTTTATTTTAAGAATATTGACTAGAAAATAAGGGATTTGACTATTTTTTGTAGCACCTTTAAGGCTGCAGGTGAATGCATATAATGTGTTAATAGTTCTTTAAATCGGAATTGCCAAAATGGTTGTTTATTACTGAAATCAGGTTTTTGGAAAAT
>NC_091571.1:27510414-27515414 GCF_042767895.1 Penaeus vannamei | reverse complement strand
AGGGAGGGAGGGAGGGAGGGAGGGAGGGAGGGAGGGAGGGAGGGAGGAGAGAGAGGGAGAGAGGAGAGAGAGAGAGAGAGAGAGAGAGAGAGAGAGAGAGAGAGAGAGAGAGAGAGAGAGAGAGAGAGAGAGAGAGAGAGAGATCAGCTGACAAGAAAAAAAGAAGAAAGAATCGAGAAACATGAAATTCATGAGCTTCAGTGTTCCTTCTTGTTCTTTGTATACCATATAGGCCTACATTTATTTCAAATTTTACTGTCCATATTTAGCTGACTGATAAACCGGGGACTAAAATTATCATAAAGAGACGGAATGTGAAGAAATTCTTACAATATCCGCATTTATTCTTACGAAGTCTGCTCAATATACTGTACCCGAACAGATACATACCTGAGAGCTGTCATTCATAAAGGTTCATATGCATATACGTTCATATGGATTCGTATACTGAACTGTAAAACATGTACTTGAATCACCATATAGTGAATATGTGTAGTGCATATATGGTTAAGAACTTTCTTACAACGAGTGTATCCTGTATACCTATAAGATGAATCGACTTTTCTACAAGCTGAGTAATCACAGAATCATTATCGAGAGTAACAATGACATACGCACTGGAAACGTCATCTATTGTATATGAATCATGATTACAATGTATATTTAGTGGGACATTCCGCAGAAGATGATTTAACATGCAACTGCACCTGGAGACATGTGCAAGGGCATATTTCATCTTGTTCCTTAGGTAATTTCACAGTTGGGATGAAACTGATTTAATAATTTTGGAGATAAAAGATTTTTTTTTAATGGATCCAGTTCAAGACCTATATAGATTACGAAGTATTTTGTTATCAAGTACCGAAAGAAAGTGTTAGCTGCAAAGAAACATAGATAGATAGACAGAAAGAATGCACTTGGTGGCTGAAGTAGAGACCCTCCCCCCTTGATTTTTCATAATTGTATTGGTTTCAAGTTTTTTCATTATTGTATTTAGTCTCCACGTAGTCTGATTTTAAATAGCGGTGATGAGCCAGAAACCTTAATAATTATGATAATCAACGTTGAAATACTATAAAACAAATAAACTATTCAGTATTAGTACGTATAGAAAAAATAAAAGTATGAAAAAAAATGAGATTAAGTACATAGCAACATTCTGTTACATGCAGTTTAATTTTAGAAGATGAAGTAACAGAAATAGGAAACCGTGAGAAAGATCTCGTCTTTTTTCCCAAATCCAAGAAAAATATTAAAACTTCTTGAAGAGATGGAGAGAGGGAGAGGGAGAGGGAGAGGGAGAGGGAGAGGGAGAGGGAGAGGGAGAGGGAGAGGGAGAGGGAGAGGGAGAGGGAGAGTGAGAGGGAGAGGGAGAGGGAGAGGGAGAGGGGAGAGAGAGAGAGAGGGAGAGAGAGAGGGAGAGGGAGAGAGAGAGGGAGAGGGAGAGGGAGAGGGAGAGGGAGAGGGAGAGGGAGAGGGAGAGGGAGAGGGAGAGAGAGAGAGAGAGAGAGAGAGAGAGAGAGAGAGAGAGAGAGAGAGAGAGAGAGAGAGAGAGAGAGAGAGAGAGAGAGAGAGAGAGAGAGAGAGAGAGAGAGAGAGTCAGAACGTTCCTCGGGAAATATAACCAAAGAACTTGAATTCGTTTCTGTGAGCCACCGTGTGACAGGCAGCAGGTGTGCAGTGCCGCGTTGGCGAGGGAAAAGATAAGCAAAACTCGACCTGGATATAAGGTGGAGACGCCTCCCTCCGACCCCGTGTTAGCTCGAAGAAGGAGAAGATGGTGAGGGTGGTGGCGCAGGTTATCCTGGCTGTGGCGCTGACGGGGAGCCTTTCCCTCGGCCAACAGACGAAGCTGCAGGCGATCGAGTGTCCATTTCCAGGTTAGGTAAAAGAGGATTTTGGGGTGTACGACAGGCAAGGAAGTTGCTGTGATTTAAAACTGACTAAAATTAAAACAGAAAAACATGTAAGTACGAATATCCCAAAAGCATTGGGTCGTAGATGATTATTTTATATGTTTTCAAAACTAATTGATATTTAATACAATAAATATGAAAAGGTTTTTGTTCATGATAGACGCGGATTTAACTTGAGTCAAAAATGCTTTTGGCTTCGCGTTCGTGTTTCTCGTAGGTCCGTCTTGTTCTTTCACGATACACTAGTACACAAAATAGCACACCTACGTCATGTGGATGAATATTGATGAATATCATTTATTCTAATAGGCTACATACGTGTGTGCAGAGTATGCATGGATGTATACACATACAAAGGGCAGTTTATACGCTTTATACGATTTTAAACAATAAACACAAGCACAAAACTTTACCTCGTATAGTATACAAATATAAACACTCATTATAAATCCCATGTTCGTATCCAGAGGGCCAAGACGTCGCTTCAGAGGCAAAGTGTGCTGAGTACACGGCCTGTGAATGGACGGATGGAAGGTGTCACATGGTCAGCAATGATGTGGGTGGCTATGTGGTGGACGGTGAGGCTCAGGACACCGGCAGGGGATTTAAGGTATTTTTTTCTTTTATTTTCTCGTAAATTTTGATAGAATTCCCCTTTTTTTGTTCAATACTAACGGCTTCTTTATCAGAAGTACAATTTCAGTATCTCCTTTCCCATTTTTTTCCTCTCTCTCTTTATCGCCTTCTAATCCACGAATTCTTTTCCGACAATTTAGGTGAACTTGAAGAAAGCAGACGCCTCCAAAACCATGTTTGGTGCAGATGTGGCCGACCTCGTGTTTGAAGTTATCCAGCATGAGAACTACCATGTGCAAATCAAGGTATACCGGTGATCCATTTGTTGGTGTAGGCTTATATTTTCACATTAATTTTCCTGCATGGCGTTTTTCTTCGCTTTCCTTCGCGTGTTGTTGTTTTTTCTTTTTTTCTTTGAAGAGTTGAAATATGCACTGTTGCAATTGCGTAATTTTATCTAAATTCTGGTAGTGGAATAGTTAACAGAGTTTTAAAACCCAGGAAACCTTCGTTAGCCCATAAGGATGCAGGTTACAAAGACCTCAAGACACCCATGTTCTCCATAATATTATGTTGCGTTTCTTTTCACTTTGACCTACGTTTTCTGTACGTAATAACACTCAATGGGGCGATTAACCTTCTCAGTCTCTCCTCGTCAGATTTACGACCCGGTCAACGCGCGCTATGAGGTCCCGCTGCCACTCAACCTGCCAGCAGAGGCCGAGGCGGATCCCCTGTACTCCGTGAGCGTCAGCGGCAACGGAGAGCCCTTCCACTTCAGCGTCAACAGGAACACCAACGGCAACACCCTGTACGTACACTGATACTTTTGCAGTATTGAGAAACGAACCTGATGACATGAGCTGAAGCTAGACTAGACTTGTTTTTTTTTTTTCAGAAAGCCTAGTTTGTGGTAAATTCGTCTATTCAACAAGCCTTTTGCATTAGGTGGCACACATTCAGAATAGCTAAAGCTCAGAGCATAAAAAGCTATTTTGAAAGTTCAGGTCTTCAACATGTGTACCGTGTATATTGAAACATTTTAAGCTGAATCCTCTTAGAATTTTAAAGTTAGCTCACGGAGGACTCAGAGATGACGGTCCAATAGCTTATCACATCAAGCCTAAACCAATATTACATCAAATTTCTCAGAATCAGCCCATTTAACCAGATCTTTCGAACGATAAACCCATTTCCCATCCCATCCAGAACACTCAAATACCTCGCTTCAATTTCCCCCCCGACAGTTTCCGATCGGAGGGACCCCTGACGTTTGAGGACCAGTTCATCCAACTCCATACGGGACTCATGTCATCCTACCTGTACGGTTTCGGCGAGAACACCCACACGTCTTTCCGCCAGGTGTTCGAGCCCCGCACGACCTTCCCAATCTTCGCTAGGGACCAGCCTGTGGGGACGGTGAGCCACCTCAGTGTATTTCTGTCATGTCGATTGATTTGGTATTAATTGATTGATTGATTATTCATATAGTATGTTGAAATTTAGTGTTGGTAGGTTAACTCATTCATAATTCATTCGTATTGTATGGGAGGTGTCATTTCTTTGAATGTCCGATTTAATTTGCGACTGCAAAAGCAAAAAGCAATACACCAGACTTCAAAGATGTTGAGCGAAAAGACACCCAACTGTTGACACATCACCCCATTAAAAAGGGAACAAGAAAAACAAAGAATAAAGTGAAAAAGAAAGAAAGGAAGACAACAACATGAAAACAAAAGAAAGGCAGAAAAAATAGAGAAAAATTACAAGAAAAAAATATGCCTAAACACCAGGCATACGGGAAACTCACGCCCTAACCCTATCACAGGAACCTATGAACGAGTACGGTCACCACCCTTACTACATGGTCATGGAGGACGACTTTGGGAACTCTCACTCGGTTCTCCTCCACAACAGCAACGCCATGGGTGAGTAGCCTTGGAAAATGATGAATAAAGTGAGGACAATGTTTCGGATATACTTTGTACAAATACAAGTTGTTTAATTGCTATCTCAGGAGTTTCTAAATGCTTTGCTTATTGACGTAGTAACATTATTATTTTGAAATGATTTCTTGGGTATCGCAGGTAAGAATTCTAAACATTCGCCTTTTATCATTATTATAATCATCACTATTTTACTTTATAGTATGCTATATTAGTATACCATCATTAATGTCACTGTTATACCCATTATCATCATAACTACGAACACCACCACCAGCTTTTTACCAACGATTTTATTCCTTCCTTTAAGTGCCAGAATCCTCAACGTCTTCTTTACCAACCATTTTATTCCTTAAACTGCCAGAGCTCTCAACGTCCCTTTACCAACCATTTTATTCCTTTGTTGAACTACCAGAGTCCCCAACATCTTTTTTACTAACCATTTAATTCCTTCCTTTAAATGGCAGAGTACTTAACGTCTCATTACCAGCCATTTTATTCCTTCCTCTAACTGCCAGAGTCTTAATCTTTTTAAACCCAACCGATTCCTTTTAAAAAACCC
>NC_091571.1:27496504-27501504 GCF_042767895.1 Penaeus vannamei | reverse complement strand
AATAACTATTCAAGAAAAATGTATATGGAGTGGAAATCATTATATCATGTTCGTGATATTAGCTCTGGAATCGCGATGACTTCAAAAGACCGCCATAAGGCTTAATTGGCCTATTAAAATGCTGGAGAAATTGTCTCTCCGCACTTGCCCGATCGATGGCAACTGCAGGTCTTTGAGGCTAGGATATTTCCAGTGTTTTTTTGTGTTATTTTTTCTTCATTTATATCTTGTTGATGTAGTTATTATCATTATTATCATCATCATAATCATGATCTTTATCATTATTATTACTAATATTGCTATCATTATTATTATTATTGTTATTATCATTATTATAATTCCCACTTTTGTTATTATTATCATGGTTATCATTATTATTGTTATCATTACCATTATTATTATTACTATTATTATTATTGTTGTTATCATTATCATTATAATCATTATCATTATGGTTATTAGCTTTATCATTATTATTATTGTTATCATTATTATCACAATTATCACCATCATAATTATCAGTATCATTATAATCATTATCATCATTACTATCATTACTATTATAATTATTCCTATTATTACCATTATTATTATTATTATTACTATTATTATTATTATTATTATTATTATTATTATTATTATTATTATTATTATTATTATTATTATTATTGTTTTGTTGTTGTTGTTATTGTTATTATCATTATAATTATTATTATTATCATTATCCTTATCATGATAATGATACTACTAATGATAATGGTAATGATTATTATCCTCATTATCATCATCATAATAAAATCAAAATCATTTTTATTAATATTGTCCATAGTGATAACAATCTTTGAAATGACAACATTATATATGTTTATTATTATTATTATCACTATCATCTTTATCATTATTGTTATTATTATTATTATTATCATTATTAATATAGTTATTGTTGTTGTTGTTATTATCATTATCATCATTATTATTACTAATATTGTTATTTTTTATTTTCATTATCATCATCATTATCGTCATCATCATCATCACCATCACCACTATCATTGTTGTCATCCTTATCATTATCATCATTATCATCTTCATTATTATTATTATTATGATTATCACTTTTACTATCACTATCATTATTATCATTATTGCTATAATTATCATCATTATTATTATTTCTATTATTATCATCAATATCATTATTTCTATTATTATCATTATCACTATTATCACCATTGTTATAATTACTACTGGTACTGCTAGTACTACTATCAATATTTGTCTGATCATCATTATTATCATATCATCACTATTATTATTATTATTATAATCATTATCATTATCATCATAATTATTTAACTATTTTTGTTAACAATATCATTATCATTATTGTTAGTTACTGTTAGTATTATCTTTATTATCATTACCGCTATTACCATGATCATAATAGCAGTTTATTTCATCACTATAACACGGATGTTTTTAAATATTATAGTTGCTTTATTGTTTTGAAAAGGATATATGCCATAACTTTTTATTTTATTGGCAGTGATTAGCTTTTATAGATCTATGGATTCCTTTTTATGACCCAGGGCTTATTTAGAATCCTTATAGTATTCTAGGTCAAGTATTTAGATACAGTGAGTGTTATACATATTTCTTAAGTTGGTTTAAAAGTGTTTATATCCCTATATATAAGTATAAGTAAGTAGGCATGTAAGTGTTTATGCCGTGGTTTAATGCCTCTACGCATGTTCCCCTGGTCACTTGGATATGGGAATAATTCTGACTTTTTTATATTGATATTAATTTGTAATTAATTAAATGTCGCTTCATTATCATGCATATCTTAGCGATTTTCTTCTCATTTTCACTAGCTTTCTCTGCGGCAACTCAATAATGTTTAACATATCAATACGAATTATTTAAATCACATAAACCGATTCATCAAGGTTTGTCAACACATTTTGATATATGTACATTCACGTTTTAATTAATTAACCAGTTATTAATACCTCGCATTACGTGTGTAGAAATGTAAAGTGCAGGATAATGTAATAATTACTCAACATTTAGGACTTTTTCAAATATTAGTTTTATGATATTTGCTAATATTTTAACCGATATTTTACATGTCATCCATCTTTATGAAAATCATTAATATCATGGAATTGTCATCATTGTTTGTGTTAATACTTATCATCATCAACTCTATTCAGTAAATGATCAAAACGAATAAGAAGCAACAGTATGAAACAATTTAAAAAATTAAACGAACGAAGTTAATATCCATGATGATTTTTCGGATATACTTTTGATAAAGAATACATCTTTATTATCATACATTTCGGTCCTTCTTCAATATTCTGTTGCGATTTACAATTGTATATATCATCAATTTCTCTCCTTTTGTAATTCTTAAAAATAAGTCCACAATTCTTCGTATATCACGGCCACTTCTATTATTCATGTTGCTATGATTCAGCATAAACTCTTGTACGTACAACTAAAGTTATTTTACTGATAACATTTTACCATTTGTTATTATTTCCCTAACATTAACGGATCACGTGACAAGTTAATAGATAATTATGGATTTATCTGCTATTGTACACTCATTACGGCATCTTATTCCATTAAATATGATCTTATACATATCATAAACGCAGTATACAAAACTTTATCAAAATACATAATTGAAAAGTATACTTCATACAAATGTATATCAAAATGTACAGATATAAAGAACATAAACAAAAACGAGTGTTGTGTGATATGTTTTGTATATTTGTTTGTGTTTATTTCTGTATTTGTCTATTTCGAGGTTATGTGTGGTTATGTGGACTGACAGACAGACAGAAAGGCCTCAGATATATATATATATATATATATATATATATATATATATATATATATATATATATATATATATAGAGAGAGAGAGAGAGAGAGAGAGAGAGAGAGAGAGAGAGAGAGAGAAAGAGAGAGAGAGAGAGAGAAAACCTATTTTTACAGGGAAGAACAAAAACAAACCTGCATTCATCTGCCACTTCCTCATGGAAAATACGCGAGGTAAATATAGATGATATTAACCCACACTTTTGCGCAGCTGATATGCTAATACATTGTTTTTGCGCTTTCTAAGAAGAGATCACCTGAATCTTACTTATCCTGTTCCTGTCTTCTTTTTTCTTCTCTTCTTTTGAATTCATTTTTTTTTGTCTATTATGTATCACTGTTATACTTGTCTTTCCTGTTTTCTTTACCATTGTTCTTATTTTTTGCTTTGTTTTTATCATTTTTATTATCCCTTTTTTCATTTCTTCCATTCCATCGCTTGTTCCCTCTCTCTCAATGATATTGTCTCTAAACTTTTTCTTTACTTTCTATCCTTCTTTTTGTTTTTCTTCCTCCCTGACCTTGACCGCCAGCGCCACCTGTTCAAGCTGTGCCATGAGGGACGAACCACGCCAGGGGACTCCACCCAGCCGCAAGCCCCATGGTCAAGGTGGCAGGGGGCGGGGGGGGGAGGGGGTGGGGCTGGTACATCTCAGCTGGTTTTGCTCACCTGGACGATCCACGTACAAACCCGACGGTCCTTGGTGTTCAGATAAGTTGTATCCGAGGTCGGTACAGTTAGCGACAAGGGTGTGTATGATGGGGGATGTTTGGGGTCGGTTGATAAGAAAATGTTTGTATTTTTTTTATCATTTATCTGTTTTTTTTTTGACTGCACTGCATATGGGGGAAGGATAGGTTGGCTGTAGCTGTAGGGAAGATGGGGTATGGGTCTTAGGTGATTAGTAATAGCAATATAATGCAATAGGCACACTGCAGATGCGTTTGTTGTAACATAAGTACACATTGTGTTGCCTCGGCAATATTCTGCACAAGCATAACGACGTGTTTAGCATTAATGCAACCAAGATAGAAGCGCAGGCATAGTTACAGTATTTCTTTCATGTTATCTTAGTTTTACTCAGCAAATGAGATTATTTTACTCTAATTCTCCCAACAGTCGTGCTGCGAGATTGGATGCTAGAAGGGCGGGAATATACAGGCCCTTCTGATAGGAGCGCCGGCCTCCGCCCGCAGGTCGGTGCATAAGCACCTTGCGGACTGCGGCAAACACGCGCTCGACGCCACCAAAACCATCAAATGCTGGAGATGATATTGCGAACTTTGTTGACATACCTGTCACACATAATTTAGTAACACATGGAAAGACGTAAGGTTTAGGGACTGGCGTTCATCTGTGCCAAAATAGACCTTCCTTGAACCACATGTGCCCTGCATGCCAGATTTACTTTGAGATTGAAATAGCGAATTTAACGTCGTGTGTCGTTGTTTTTTTACTTGCTGCTGTCACTATTAGTGTCTATCACGACAGACTGAGGACCTCGACTACTACATTTTGCTTCTAATGCTTATTGGTTGAAAAGGATTATATCTCCTCAACGTCCGACTCCTCCATTCAGCGAAAGAACTTATTAAGCAGAACGAGAAAACAGATTCAGCGACAATGACTCGCAAATGAGGGAAAGACGTTCTGAAGCCCCGTCCTCCTCCTCGCCCTACGTTCGTCTCTCCTCTCATCATTCGAGACACGGGACGCATCGGCGGCTGCATGATGAGGGCGAGGGCTTCAGGCGACGCGTCCGCTGAGCGTGAGTCACGGAAAAGGGCAGTGACACGAACGCCGCGCAGAAAACCCGGGGAAGTCGTCGGTGGATTTGGCGCGAACCCTCTCGACGAGTGACGGCGAAGGACGTTTATGATGTGCGAATATTTCTGGAGGGAAAGTCTCGCCGTCTTGGTTGATGTGAAGTGTTTATTGAGGTTTTGTTTCTGAGGAGGGTGTTTGTCAATAATGTGGCGGGAACGTCGCTGTTTTGTCTGTTGCGCTTGTCTTCCTTTTTTTTTGTCGTGTGTATCATTTTGTCATCGCCATCCCGCTCTGATTTTGTCTCTGGCTGCCTGCCGCCCCCGTCTCTCTCTCTCTC
>NC_091571.1:27459004-27466504 GCF_042767895.1 Penaeus vannamei | reverse complement strand
GAGAGAGAGAGAGAGAGAGAGAGAGAGAGAGAGAGAGAGAGAGAGAGAGAGAGAGAGAGAGAGAGAGAGAGAGAGATTACAGGATACTTGGATTACAGACAATTACTACCGACACACACACACACACACACACACACACACACACACACACACACACACACACACACACACACTGTTGACATGTAGACACGGTACACACACACACACACACACACACACACACAATGAGAGGGAGGAAGGAAGGACACACACACAAACACACACACACACACAGGAGGAAGGAAGGAATGGGGAGAGAGAGAGCAATATAAAACACACACACACACACACACACACACACACACACACACACACACACACACGCACACACACACACACACACACACACACACACACACACACACACACACACACAAAGAGAGAGAGAGACACACAGAGACAAACACACACACACACACAAAGAGGGTGATTACAGAGAATTACTACTGAGACACACAGCCAAACACACACACACACACACACACACACACACACACACACACACACACACACACACACAGAGAGAGAGAGAGAGAGAGAGAGAGAGAGAGAGAGAGAGAGAGAGAGAGAGAGAGAGAGAGAGAGAGAGAGAGAGAGAGAGAGAGAAATAAGTGATAAGTGATTACAGACCCTTACTACCGACACAGTATAAAATGTTGAATTGAATCATTAGAAATCTTATTTTGTCTATTAAAAAGAAGAAGAAAAAAAAACGTAAGTAGAGTCTAAAAGGTACCAGGCTTTTGTACCCGAGTTACGGCGTTAATATTGTTTACAGCCAGCGAAGGAAGGATGGTTTATTTGCCTCAGGTTGGTGTTGTACTTACGTCGATAGTGAACTTTTCCATGCGCGCTCGCACACACGCACACGAAGATGATATACATGTTTATGTGTGTGTGTGTATATATATATGTATTATATACTTATACATATACACACATATACAGATCCATACACTTAACACACAAACAAACACGCGCACACGCACACACACACACACGCACACGCACACGCACACGCACACGCACACACACACACACACACACACACACACACACACACACACATACACGCACACACACGCGCATGCGCACACGCACGCACGCACGCACGCGCGCACACACACACACACACACACACACACACGCGTATGTGCACACGCGCGCACGCACGCACGCGCACACACACACACACACACACACACACACACACACACACACACACACACACACACACATATATATATATATATATATATATATATATATATATATATATATATATATATATATTCCACAAATAACCACTGCGGTTTTTCATCAACGGTTTACCACATCAATCATTTCAGAATTTGTGTCTCACGTTTAAATCTTATATAATGTAAATTAATGGGGAGATTATTTATGCACCATGAATATTTAGGGCTTCGCGTGTTTACCTTTTCGCTTTTGGACTTATGATATAAAACACGTAAACCGGATGACACAGTTCAGGTTCGAGCACAACGCTGCAAAGAGCGCATCCGTTCACATCTCGTTTCTTTTGTCACTGTTTCTTCTGTTTTCGTCCGCTATCTTCTCTCCATCCATCATCTGTGTTTCGTGAGGGATTTCCACCATGGAGGTATTAATTCTGTGATAAATGACATGAAGAAGAAGAAGAGAAAGAAAAAAAGGATGGTTTGTGGCCGACAAAAGAGTAACAGGTGAATGGGAAAGAAAGACAAATAGGGCAGGAAAGGAAAAACATCCGACACAGTTTCACGTAAACATACGCGACTTTATAGCCGATGTCATGTTCGCTGTCAATGCACTCCCGGCGCTCGTGAGAACAGTAGCGGGGGATTTCTTGCTTTCTTCCTTTTTCGGCATCAAAACGGGCGCACGCAACATGCATTCCGTCAACGCTTATCATCCTCCGCTGCAAAACGTACTTCCCCGCGGCACGGAAACCCGACCACGTTATCATAGGCAGCGTAGCATGAACGCGCCGTTTGCATATAGCCACATTCCAAGCGGTTTGGTTTTAATCGTTCCCCAGCTGGCGCATCAGCAGCAAAACCTCCTTTATTTTGCGAAGCCTTTTGTTAACTTCCTTGATCCGCTATCGGGTAAAGCCTGCCCGGCGTCAAAATACCTGCGTCGAATCAATGAAAGAAAAACGATGGTGAATATAGGTCTGCTAGCGTGCCAAAAGTAACTGGTTTTCCCCCGCGGTGTGCCAAGGAGTGCCAAACTAGAGAGAGACACAGCACACCTAAGGCACTTGAGGTATGTCCTGGCCGTATATGTTTCCGACGAAATCATGTTGTTTTTGTCGATATCTTTCATGATGAGGGTAGAGAAGAAAAAAGGTCTCCACGGCGACTAGTCCATGGAACTAGAGGAGCTAACTGTCCCGGATTCGTAGATCGAAAGCTCTTATCACTATATTCACTATAATTTAAGTTATCGCACTCCTTAAAGCGGCGGCGGCGGCGGCGGCGGCGTGTACTCCACAGAAGAGCGTCACGAGCGGCGTTCTGGCAACTGTGGCCCCGGGATCCGCTGACGAGCCAGTATGTAGCCAGGTCGTCGAGGTGTAGAGACTTTAGTGTTTACTTGACGTTCCCGCAGTGTACGTTCCTCGCTCTCTCACTCACATACCTCTCGGTTTCCTCTGCTACGGAAACAGACTCCCCGGTTATCGTTGGAAAATTTGCAAACCAGATCTTGGACCGTGGAAATAAGGCCAGCTCTACGGGTCTGTGGCACGAGAATACGTTACCTGACATCTGAAACAGGTACATTTCAGGTACATTTATTTGTTAATTGCCATACTGATATCACCTCATTTATCCGACTCTAACGCCAATGTCTTCCTATGTTTCACTTGTGGTTAATACTCGTGGCTTATGAATTACATTTTCCTGACACCGCTATTTTACATCCAATTTGTGCTCTTTGAAATTTCACCCTTTTTAATTACAGTATTAAAGTCAGTGCTTCCCCTTCCCTCTCCCCTGCCCCTCCCCTTCGACCGGTCCCTGTGTAATCGAAAATTGTTGTACTACAATTAAACCATGGATTTCTGCACTAAGGCCTAGGATATCCGGATTTGGGGCGTGGCTAATCAATTATTAAAAAAAGGATAATATATTAAGTGTATGGAAGAGGAAATAGATGCGAGATAATGTCAAGAAACCCTTTAATTTTTTTTTCTAAGGTTCGTAGAGTACCAATTCAGCTTTAATAGTTTGTGTTCTCTTTAGTGGAATCTTATTAAAGTACTGTTGCTACTAATCTCATATTATGCAAAATAGAACAAAAAGATATGTTTCACTAGAGACGATTCTGTAAACTGAAATAGGCTGAAATAGGGCGAAACATTTAACATTGCTCGTAGAGTGAATTTCGCAAAAGTGTTTTCAAAAAGATCAGGCTATGATATTGAATCAGAAACATGCAGTTTGTAAGAAAGTTTATTTTTGCCTCTGTGAAATTGACAGGGTTGTCCATTTTCTAGTTTACAGAAGACAAAATATCTAACGATCTTTACCACGGCAATAAAAGAAAATAGAGAATAAACAGACCATTATATAAAAAGAGAAAGCAATAAAAAGAAAGATAATGATAATGGATATGCTAACAACAGTATTTCGGATGATAATGAGAACAAGTTATGATTGTGATAAAACTGATTTAGATTATGACATGAGAAGCGTTGTGCAACAGTAAATGAGAGCGGAAAGGGAAAGAGACCAACATAAATATTCATATCAACAGGGTTGTATGTCTTATCTTTTTATCTACACGTCCATATCTGTATAGAGGGAATACTGATGATAATGATAATAATAATGATTGTAATAATAATAATAATAATAATAATAATAATAATAATGATACTACTACTAGTACTACTAATGATAATAATAATAAAAGTAATAGTAATATCAATAACAATAAAATCATTATATTAACAACAATAATAATAATGAGGATAATAATAATAGTAATAATAATGGTAATGATAATAGTAATAATAACGACAACAACAACAACAATAACAACAACAACAACAACAACAACAACAACTACTACTACTACTACTATTACTACTACTACTACTGCAACAGCAACAACAAAAATAATGATAATAATAACAACTTAAGAATAGAATACAGATGGAGAGGCAGATAAAGATACACAAAGAAAGATGTAGAAAAACTTTAATATAAGTTTAGCATTTGTTTTCATTAGATTCTAATCATCATTAATGACATGCGTAGTTAGAATATCTCGATGATTATTCGATCAATTTGAATCTATTATATATATTGCGTAGTATTATTCATAGTTCACACACGTTCGCATACCCATTCAAATATACTCGTACAACCACACACCCACAAAAATACGCGTGAACGTTCATATTTACATATTTGCTCGCCGAAAATACACTAAACACGCCCGTACGCTCACGCACACCCGCGCACACGCACACACATACGCACGCACGCACGCACTCACGCACGCACGCACACACACGCACACACACGCACACACACGCACACACACGCACACACACGCACACACACACACACACACACACACACACACACACACACACACACACACACACACACACACACACACACACACACACACACACACACACACACACACACACACACACACCAACGAAACCATACACACTTCCATGCAAAGAATAGAAGAATAAAAAAAAATTGCATACATCAGCTGTTTTACACCATGTCCACACAAAGGCCTGGGATGAACGGAAGCATCCATCACACCCGCTCGTGAACGGGTCAGGCCAGCAAAGTGTGACGCCGAGAGATGTCACAAGGGCTAGTCGATGAGAGAGAGCGAGAGTGAACGTGTAGGTTTAGGGGTGCTAGTTAATGGGAAAAATAGGTCTAGTAGATGTTTAAGGGTACTAGTGAGGGAGATTGATATGGGACGGACGCTAGTAGGTGAGAAGGGAAAGCTAGGCTGAATTAATAGGTGGAAAGAGGTGCTAGTAGGTCAGAGAGGAGAGCTATGGGGGCTATTAGGTGGGGAAAAAATGTTAGCTAGATTTAATAGATAGGAAGAGTTGATAGGTGGTTATAAATATGAATAACTAGTTAGGTGTAGCCCAGTGAAAGGAGAAAAGTAGGCCTAGTAGATGTATAGTGATTGCTATTGGTGTAGGAAGAAAGCTAGTTAGTGGGCGAAATAGGGTGCTAGTGGATGAAAAGGGAAGCTCAGTGGGTGGAGAAAGAGAGGGAAAGTAGTGTTAATAATAGACGTGACAGTGATGATAATAGAAGGAAAGGAGCTAGTTGTAGGAGGAAAGAAGTAACAGCTAAGAAGTCAATTCCATGGCAGCGAGGGAAGAGAGGATGAAAAGGGAAGCTCAGTGGGTGGAGAAAGAGAGGGAAAGTAGTGTTAATAATAGACGTGACAGTGATGATAATAGAAGGAAAGGAGCTAGTTGTAGGAGGAAAGAAGTAACAGCTATAAAAAGTCAACTTCCATGGCAGCGAGGGAAGAGAGGGATGGGAGAGTTAATAGTTAAATAGTTAAATAAATAGTTAAAAATATCGGGAACGAGGGCTAGTAGATGTATATTGGGGGAAATTAACTAGCAGGGGGCGAAGAGAGCTAGCTGGAAGGGAGGAAGGGTGCTAGTGGGCGAGAGAAGAACTAGCGGTGGGACGGGAAGTGAGAACGGAAGTGATCCGTCATTCTACTCGCTGGCAACACTGACCAGCTCATGACCAAATGGCAACAGTGCTATCCTCACTTGCAAGCTTAGCCGGTAAATCAATGTCATTTATCGAATCAACAACAAACAAAGCCGAAAGAACTGTCACTCACCGGGGAAAAAACGTTGGCAACACTTCACTTTTAGAAACAGCTAATAAAGAATCACTTAAAACAATTAACAATTACTGTCACTCGGTCGTGAAAAACTGGCAACGCTGCCACTCAGGGAAACCGTGGCAGCAATTCTATAAACAAACAAACAACAATTTTATCGCTTTAGTCTAACAGAGAATTTAAAATATCATTGCTTTCCCACATGCACGTTTACTTAGTGACATAAATAAACTCCTCATGGTTGCTCTTAAATGTTTATAATACTGATATTCTCATGATCTTTATCCTTGCCTATCCCAGTGCGTGAGACATCCAAGAGGTGTTTAAATGACCTGCATCATGTAATAGTGCCGAGCAATGGCATACTTTTAGCGTTGCTTCTTGCAGGCTTTTACATGTGCTGTGTTATTTATTTTGAAAACCAAGAAAGAGTTGTGTATGCTAGTGTTGATTTTCTTTGTGCCCCTGTATTGATCATTCAAATACATTTACTTTCGTAACATTGATGTAGAAATACGGTGATAGTGATATAAAAACGATCGTAATGACAAAAAAATGGTGTCTCGATTTTTCTCAGTAACGACATAGCGTCCTTGAGGCAGCGACACCATTGTTTTGGCAACACGGTGATGGTGGAGTTCTGGTAACAGTTACCCTCCAGTGATATACGTTGGCGGATACGTTCATTGACAAATCCCTGAACTGGATATCACCTTAAAATTATGAGAGTTTGAAAGGAAAATCCAAAGCACCATTCGTTTTTTTAAATCTTTTGAACTCTAAATGAATAATGATGAGGCAACGTCGCCGTGATATTTTGCCGTTTGATTACATATTGGATAATGACTGAACTGAGCCCATGAGACCGTTATTTCTATTTATATCTGCCTACCCGTTTGTTTGTTGAGTTACTCCTCCATTTGCATTTTGCTAGAATTGCGTTTAGACTTCTCGGTTCCCTCATCTTTAAAAAATGCACCCAGCTCCGAGAATTCGCCAAACGCCATTACTTCACGAGGCGCAATTTTCACTTTTTTCTCCCTTGCCTCATTTCCACCATTCCTCCAAGTCACGGGAATATAGATTTTCGAATGAAAACACATCCCTCTCCCAGATTAAGGTTAAACCATTACCATTTATTTTCTTAGAACGTAATTAATACAGCTCCCTCTAAAATAAAAAAAAAGTAGAAAAAAGCATTACGGCAAAACCAAATAGAAAGGAATTCCTTCGTACTAACTTCTTTTACCCAAAAGCGAGAGAAAGATTGATCAGTTGTGGTCCATCAGGCGTGGTCGGGTTGTGTACCGTCACGTTGGTATTGATTGTAGACCCCTGTAGGTACCTCGAGGCCCTCGGGTTGGCTGACTCCCGCCCTGGTGTTATTCGCATTAAAGGTCGCTGAGATCGATCTTTAAACCGACCGTTTCCTGTTATCTTTAGCAAAGGCGTGGGGGATCGATGCGCGTGGTCGGAATATGAAAAAAACGAAATTATGACGAAATTAGTGAGGTTTATGCGTGAAGAAGGAGAGCAATGGGTTATTCTTGCAAATAACGAACCTTTAAATTTAGAATATAATTTATGAAG
>NC_091571.1:27446504-27451504 GCF_042767895.1 Penaeus vannamei | reverse complement strand
CGCCACGCTGTCTGCTGTCGAACTAGCACTTTTTGGGGCACTTTTTTAGTACATTTTAAACCCCCGCAGCGACGCCAGTTGTCGTGTTGAAGGTGCAACTGCGAGCACATGCTGTTGGGTTTGCAATGGTGGTCCTTGCGAGGTGCGGTAGAGTGATGCAGCCAATTGAATCTGCAATAAAGAAGGGTGAGGATGACTCGTGTCTTGTGAGGAATTAGGGTGAATCGGCGTAGCGGGACGAAACGGGAAGATTGTGTTACCAAAGGGTGGGGAGAAGGGGGAGAAAACAAGTGGTTCCCCCGCTAAAAAGAAATAATATTATGCTGCAAAGGGCAATTTAAAGTCTTGAGTAAAACGGGATATGCATACACTCTACCGGTACTTCTTAATATCAAGACTTTCCGTAAAATGGAATACCACTAAACAATCACCATTGGCAAATATAAAAGAGTAATCACACTAGGAGGGATGCTCATACGATAAAACGTGATATAGATAATGATGCTTGGAAGCACTTCTCCGCGGCCATCAGCGAAAAGGGAAAGTGTAATGGGAGTGACACAAACTCCGGAGAGGAATCGAGAGGTGTCGGCGGGGGAGAAGATAGCACAAGGAGTGTATATTTACGTCTTAGAAGCCCGCTAGCGCGAGTGGGTGGGGCGAGAGAAGGCTAGAATCGAAGGGAGGGAGGGAGGTGGATGCGTGGGTTGAGGGAGGGGGCGTCTGGCGGCCGTGTGGGCTTGGGGCTGGTGGGGGTCAGGAGGCCATGTTACCGCACGGCACAAGAGTGGGCTTTGTTTTGAGAGGCAAGCGTCTGATGCCAGGAGTAGACGATACTATTCCGATCTGCGGCTCGAGTGCATAGCCACGCACTCCATGATGGGAGAGTGAACTACCATCTTTCAAACCGATTTAATGTCTAAGAAAGCATCTTTTCTTTGTTACATACAATTATTGACGCATTACAGTCAATTTCCGGCATTGATCAGTTAAATGGCACAAGTTATAATGGGGTCACGGAAGACAAAGGTTTGTCTTAAAGACTTCCCTAAATACTTGGAGATACATCTAGGAAGCTGGGACAAAGATGCCGAGGAGGACAAGAGAGGAGAAGCGCCACATATGGTACTCTTAAGGTCGCTACTTACAATATTTTATGATTGTCTTCCAAATGTGCCGTTACATTGTGCACCTTAAAGTTTTGGCCTTGATTATATACACACACTTTGTTAGGTAAAAGTGGATAACACTTTCGCCAGCAATTAGGAAGTATTTCTTGGTCAAACGTTTTGAGCACGAATACAAAGATCTGTTAGTTTTATAGGTCATGGGTTCTGTTATATGTTCACCACAGTTTAAGCTTGCAAGAATTTAACAAAATTCTCCATTTTTTGCCATTTTGATATTGTGCGTTGGGTATATTGTAAGATGCCTAATTTGTCTGTGGAAGAGGCGGAACTGTACAGAAAATAATCTCTCCAGATTATTTAAAAATTGATATGTGATCAATTTTGCACCTATGTAAATATATAGTGTCTAAATCCCCTTTGGGGGTAATCCTTTCTGAGGCTAATAACCTAAATAAAAGATATTTTAGGACATGGTCACCAATGCTTGCATACATTTTGCTAAAAGGAACATCATCTAATTAGACTGGACTATTAATTGAGTAAAAATAAGTATCTGCATATTCTTTACTGATTGGCTTTGTTATAGGCTCACTAACAATGAAGCCTGACGTCTTACGTAACATAAAAGTTGCGTCGCTTCTCTTGTACACGTGGCACATACGCTTTAAATCCCAAGCTGAAAGGTGAATAGAAAATTGGCAACAGCGCTTCCAGCTGTAAAGCAACCAATCACACACAGCAAGGGTGCTTCTGCTAGCCAATCAACGAAAGCGTTTATTGTGACGTCACACCTGTAAACACGGAACAGCTGATGGGTCCACGCTGGCTCAGATAAACAAAGCGACGCTTCAGGGATAGACGTCCAGAACTGCGTGGAAACTTCGAGACTTCGCTAGATTTCTCCTCAAATTTTCGTGCTTAGGAATTGTTAAATTTCATTTCGCAGAAGGTGAGATATAGAATAGGGCCTTTCAACTTATTTTGTGAGTGTTTTTAATTTGAAGACACAACTAAAACAAGGAAAATATAGTTATTGATCGCTCAAGGCTAGAGACGAAGCTTTGCAGAGAACGGAGTTTACGTCGCAGCTGAGCCGTAGTGACAAGTGAATTGTAGGGTGAGATCTCATTATGGTTTCGAAGAAATCATGATACAATATGTTCATGTTTTCTTTCTCGACATATTGAAGCTCAATTTTTGGAATCTAACTTGTAGGTAATGATACTCACAACTTCGTCAAGTGGAAGTGCATTTTCTCTTTTCCTTCTAGATATTTAGTCATTAAAATGGGTTGTAACTATGCTCATTATGTACTACATTATGTTACATTAAAAGGGCAATGCCATGTAAGAGTAAGCAGTATGTGAAAGTTCCTAGTTATTGATTAACAAAGCTTTTTTTATTTCAGGAGTCCCCATTTGTTATTTACAACCCAGCCATGGGAAGCACAGAGGAGATAACAAAAATGAGGTCTGTCAAGAAGAAATTGGATATGGAGGGTGAAGAATCAGATTCTTCAAAGTCAAAGGGAACATCAGGTGATGCAAGTCCAGACCCCTTGGAACATGGAATTGATGATGACTTGAAGCCACTAGCAGAGGGAGAGGCCAAGATCTCTAAAAGTGACACAGAGAGTGACAATGAGAGTGAGAAAGGGGCCTGCAAACCAAGAGATAAGTCTTCTGAGGGGATAGATGTTCAAGGTGCTCGCTTCCGAAATGACAGTGAGAGCTCATCGGAAAGTGGCAAATCTCCAAGTTCAGAGCGCATGAAGAGGTAGGACATGATCGTATTTAATCTATTTTTAAACTGTTTAAGTTGTTGCTCTTTTGGAACCTAGGTAATATAAGACTGCTTTAATAATGATTGTTTTGTGGGTAGCAGATACTTTCATCAGAGGGTAGTATTTGAAGTTCATATACCTCAGTAAAATTCACTCATATCATATTTACACCAGCATCATTATATGTACTTTTTTATGTGAATACCACTTTTTATACTACATATATGATAGAATACAATTTATAGATGTATTTTCATGTTTATTGCAATAGTGACACTTACGTGTTATGTAGAAACGCATCTTACACTCTTTACTTTGTTGTGAAGGAAGTTTGAAAGTAGAAAGATATGTTTATTGAACTGATAATGTGAGATTTTCAAAGGGCCATTCATTTTATCATGCTTCCAGGGAAATGTGTGAGGATATCTTTGTGCTCTTATTCATTATGAAGTTCATTCTGTGACAAGTAAATATATCATATTCTTAGTTCTCAGTTGAACTGGACTTTTTATGTATTGAATTTAATATTAATAGTTCATTTTAAATATGATTGATTTATATATTTTATATGCAAGGCAACAATAGGTTTTTAATGCTTCATACCTCATTTTATATATTATTATTATATTTGTTTTCATTAAAAAGTGCAAACTTGTTATGCCTGTGATTGAAAACTGTCTCTGTATTAGGGATTAAAGTCCAAGTTTAGAAAAAGGGTAAAGGAAAAGCTGGAAGCTTGAACATAAATGTCCTTTTTTCATAAGTTCATACAGAAAAAGGATAGTAGTTTAAATGCAAAGACTTGTACAGATTAGTTAGTATTAACATGCATAGTTAACCTTAGGAGGTCTATGCTATTAAAAGATCTATCTTTTATAGGAAAATTTGAATTTATTTTCAGCAACAAACCATTTGTAAGGTAATTTAATGTTTGTGATATGTGGGATAAATATATAGAGTTGCATTGTGGACTGGGATGAATTTTAAAAGTTTCAGAAGAACTGTGTAGTTGGAAATCTAAAGACTCAGCTTGAGGACAGAAGAGTTGGATCTATAAGCGGGAATGTGCACTGCAACATAAATCAGCCATCTAGACATAAATATCCTTGATGTAATTGGTGTAAGACCGAGGTGACACTATGTGCTTTATTTCTTCTTTACGGAAAAGTTTGGTTTCCTTGCTTCAAGTACAATTTTTATGTAGTTTTTGTACTTTGGCACTTTTACTTTTGATTTTGATTATGATTGTCTGGTTATGTTTTAGATTTAGTTTGTTGCTTTAAGTCTTATTTTGTAAGTAATATAGATTTTGTCAACATCTTTCTGTTTCTTTTTTTTAAACACACTTTACAGTAAGTCGGTGGTAAATTATAGTACAGATTATTTCACCCCCATCATTAATCATCAAAACTTCACAACAGATCACCCAACGAGATTCCTTGGCTTGGCTCGATGTTTGCCAGTCCCCATGTTTTCCGCATAATTGGTGCTGGCATTAAAAGGTTTCAAAGACATGGAAGGGTTTGTTTAACTTGTGAACTAGTTATTGTGTGTTTCTTTTGTTCTATTCTTTTATTTGATTTTATTGCGTAGCTAGTTTTCATGATGTGATGAGAGGAGTAATGAGCAGCCATGAGAGGAGCATTGAACGATTTTCCATCATGTCTGATCGAAGCTTTAGATATAACAAGCCATGGCTGTTGGTTGCAATGCTCTCCACGTCATTTGCTCTGATTTTGTTTTCCGTAAGGAGAATGAGTGGACCCATGTTTGCTAGTTCTATGGAGGGTGATAGCCAGTTGCATATTCATAGGCATTGATTTGATATTTAATATAATAGATTGCATTGGTTTGCATTTTATTTGCTTTGTTTTTGAATATTTTTAGTAAGTGAAATTACGTGAATGAGGAATAACATATTTAGTAATATAGTATGGATGAAGCAGATAACATAGATATATAATGAATTATTGAAGTAGGAAGGTGTGTAATTAAATATTTCATTATTATAGTGTATGAAATAATCATAGTTTCCTCAGACACTAAGCAATGATCATGCACTAACTGGTAACTCTACAACTTGACTT
>NC_091571.1:27429004-27444004 GCF_042767895.1 Penaeus vannamei | reverse complement strand
TTAAGATAGTTAACATAACTATGTGATTTAGAGTTAAAGGGTTGTTATCATATTCTCTGTATTCATAGATAATAAAATGGTTGACTATGTGACGCAGTGTGATTTATACTCTAGATTTCACGTTTTGTTCCACTTTTTTAAGGTTCGTGATGTCATGCACAAAGCCTTCTGGGACCAGTTAGCAGAACAGCTAGCCCAGGAACCTCAATGCTATGAACAGGCTTTGATATTGCTCCAGGAAGTCCGGGACAACCTTTTAGACATCACCCTTCCTCACCACACTCGTTTGCGACAGGAAATCTCAGACACCTTGGATGTTGATTTGATCAAACAGCAGGCAGAGCATGGTGTATTAGATTTTAGTCAGTAAGTGAAAATTGGCATCTATTTGTTTTTGTTGTATCTTAACTTGTCTTTGTATTATGGGATCTCCTGTGGCACAGGAATGTTTTGTAATTCCAGCTGAACAGGTTGTTCTGTGTGAGATTTTAGAAATATGTAATTTATTTGCCCCATTTGTTTTTAGCATTAGTCCCACCAAGCCTTCTGTGTTCGAAAAATACCCGTTAAGAAAGAACAGAAGCTAAAATGAATTAAAAGAATGAAACATTCAACAAATGTTACAACAAAGATATTTTTGTTATAGTAACAGAAACAATTTGCCTTGAAAAAAAGAGCAAAGGCAGTTCTTAATACTGACAGGCTTCAAATACTTTGCAGGTATTCACAGTATGTACTTTCCATTATGGCTCGCCTCTGTGCTCCTGTTCGGGATGAAACTATCCGTAACCTTATGAGAGAAACAGAAATTGTGACGGTGTTTCGTGGCGTGATGGAGACTCTAGACTTAATGCGTCTTGATATGGCAAACTTCACCATTCAGCAAATCAGGCCTCACATCATTGCACAGGTATGTATAACAAGTTAGCTGTTTGGTCTTTTCCTTTCAGCATGTTCTTTGACTTTCTATTTGTTGAAGGTTCTCTTGTGTTTAGCACCCCAACACTAGTAAAATGTGTTGTAATTGCAAGAGACTATTTATATATGAGACATATAAAACAATATATTTAAGCCTAAACTTGATATAACCCCTCCCCACTGGGTAGCATGTATATGCATGCCACGGCTGTTGTTGACCAAGTAGTGTGTGGCATCACACCAAGACCATTCCCGCACTGTTGGCTCATCAGATGGAGCTTCTTTTTCTCCGACAGTAGCAGCATCATTTTTATGGTGAAACTTTTAGGCAATAGCACCTAAAGTGAAGGTAAACCTTCACATTCCTAATTGCAAAAAAAGAAAAAAAGAAATCAAAATATAATCTTTTAGGTGCCTAATGTTGCCCACAAACTACTGAACGAGCCAAGCATAAATGGGAAATTGTTGATGTGCGCCAGCGCCAACCAAATTTTTAACCCTTGGTCAATGTGTTAATATGATATATATTTATTTAGCTTATATTGATAATCTTTCCATCTGCAGAGTGTAACTTATGAGAAGAAGAAATTTGCTGAGTTCCTCAAGACACAAAATGATGGCCTGGAGTTGACGAGAGATTGGCTTATAAACCATGTTAGAGAAGACGACATTGAAGGGGCAGATGAACTTTCGATGAGAGGAATAGTAGGATCGGTCATCAGTCGAGCTTACTTGGAACTCCTGTCATGGTCGGATGAGAAACTGTTACCAGAGGTACACTGAACGACTGAATTATGTTAAAGCTATATTCACATTGTTATAGTTTTCTTACTAATTTATTTAAGCCTATACTCAAATACTGTATAATGATATCTTACAAGAGTAACATGTAACATAAGTACTATATAGTTCACATTATAACTGTATATCTTTGTATTTTTGGTTATCTGATGCAGTGATTTGCCTTTCAGACTGTGGTAATGGATGGTGGCAGAATCTTCGAGCTTCGTGACCGCCTAAGCCAAGTTTGCATCCTAGGTTCAGTGTTGCTGGTCACAATGTCCTCAGTGGGACCCATGATCACTCAAGCAGATGCCTTCAAGCTCAAACTAAAACGAAATCTCTGCATCATTCTTGATCCAGCTCTGTCAGATAGGTATGATTTTACCCGTTGATGTTGGGAGGGGATAAATAAGTTATAAGGAGTCTTTTACACTGTTTCTTGAATATTTGGATTTTTTTAATGCAATAATTGTCTTTCTTAATAACATATGGTCATAATGATATTTCAAGACGAATAAGGATGATGATAGTAATTAGAGATAAAACTTTTTTTTTTTTTTTAATTAAAGACGTTGGGTAGTAAAGGTATGAATGAGAATTAATATCTTCACGTTAAAAGAGAAATATTTAAATATATCTTGTGTACTGTGAAGATATTCATTCTTATTTATACCTTTTTTTATATTTTTCAACATGAGTATGGTACATGAGGTAGACAGATAAGATCAGGAAGGTCTAGTAATTAACTTCTATGAGAGAAATGCTTGCAAAGCCACATATACGTTTGTGAAATCAATAAAACAAAACCACAGTGGTCATTGCATGAACTCTACTAGTGGGTTCTTCCTCTGTTGTTGCTAATGGATGTTAGAGCATTTGACCATTCTAAGGTACCTATACTGTACCAGTAGAATAATCAGCCCTGGATGAACCATGAAGCAATATAAGTTAGTGCTTAGGCTAGAGAATTGTATGGAATGCCAGAGTCATACAAAGTGCCAAATGCAATGTTCTCAAGGCAGCAAACTTGTATTGATTGTACTTAATATTATCAACCAGCTATTGTCACTGTTCTTGAATTGTGAGTTAGGCCAAATTTCAGAATTAGGTGGCCTTCATGCTCTCCTGAGAATAAGGATACATCATTCTGTTTTTACCAAAGGCGGATCATTGATTATTTCAAGTACTATACCTCCATAATTGATTTTTCACCTAGTTTCCCATATGCAGGTTATAGAAAATATAGACATTGTTATTATTTATGTTTTTATTCATATATTTTTACTCTTGCATATCTGCAGTGAGACCATGGCACTGATGGAAAATATCGCCGAACAAGTGGTAAAAGAGGTTGAAGATCACCTGAGTGAAAACGAGAAGCCACCTCTTCCGACATCAGCAAAGGTTGCTCTAAAGTCACAAGTCCTTGAGATTAAGAGCCCAGACCATCGCATTAGAGCTCTCATAAGTAAGTGTTGTGATTTGCAATTAGTAATTTTTAACCAGGTTGTCAGTGATATACACCATATTTTATTGTGATTGCAGCTATCTGACTTGTGAGCATCACTGTTACTTTAGATCTGATAAACTCAGATTTCTGCAATTTAATGGGAATGCAAATAGAAAATTTAAACAGGAATCAGTCAGTCATTTCTGTCAATGAGGGAGGACTAATTCAATTTTCTCCTACAGTGAAGAGAGCAATGGAATTCATTGGCACACTACTGAGTTCCACCACAGCCCGCCCAGTGCAAATGCCCCCTGGACTTTCAACTCTGCAAGAAGAGCTAGCAAATATCTGCGGCACTTTGCTCCGTCTTGTGACACACAACAGAAATGTCTTTGGGGAATATTATTCAGATATCATCACCAACCACATAAAGGCTAAGAAAGAATATGTTCAGTCAGCAGATGACAAAGAACAGGTGGAAGAGAAGAAGGAAGGAGAGGAGGAGAAGGAGGAAGCCCAGCAGGAGGAAAAAGCCAAAAGTGAGGTAGAAGCATAGTTCTGTGATGGAAATTAATGGTTGAGTTTGTGTGAAAGGGAAGAAATTGTGAAGTAAACATGAATGTACAGTTATATATTATATGTACATATACATTAGATAAATTCATTTCAAGATAAGCATTAGTGTTCTAAGTAAATTTTGAATCTTAAACACATGCTAGAAAAGGATGAATCTCAGATCAGGTTAACAATCAGTTTCCAAAATATACAAACAGGAAAATAATTGAAGTATGAAATGTACTCATCTACTGGATAATGTAAAAGACTTATTCATAATTGATCTTGTATAGTAATAGAAATATGTTCATTTTAGGCTTACTGTTTGTGGAAATGTAAAACAAAGAAATGAAATCACACCAGGCACTCAAGAAATTAAACAAAAACAGTTGCATGAAAAATATAAAAGACACTTTCATAGTACATATGTTTGAAATTCTCACAGACCTTGAAATTAAAGTGAGTGACAGAACAGGTTTACCTTCTATTACGCATAATTAAAGTTACTTCTCAATTACTTTTCAATGTTTCTAAGTCCATTGGTAGGCATCCAAGGTGCAGTTCTCAATTGCTATGTGCCTGATGGAATATGAATTTCCAACAACTGTCTGTAAGGGTCATGCTTTGTGTTGAAGAATGGTGGTCCAAACATCCTGAACTAGAACAGAATTGGCAATGTTTTTTTATTCTGCTGTATTATGAAGCAATGTGCCAAGATTGAAGAGGAAAATGTGCTACATGTGACAAGCTGAGTATAAAATTGTGTAGATATGCAAATATCATTAAAAAAAAATATATAAAAAAAAAAACAAGAAAAAATACATAAAAGTCCAATCCAAACTACCAGAAACACGAACACCCCAGTGCTATGAAAAAAAGGTGTAGAATTTAGATCGGAAGAGAAGGATATATAAAAAGTTTTTACCATATGTTATGGAAAAATAAACGTACGTAGAAAATGAAACAAAATAATGTATTAAAAAAGCAATCAGTGAATTTTCTGACATGATAGAAAATAGTGGAAAAATGCATATGTAGGAGTGCTTATGTTCCTATGTATTATTCTTACTATTTAATGTCGTCATTAATTAGGATGGTGCATTTCTGTTCAGCAGTCACAAATGGATGTGAGAATATCTCTGCTAGTACTGAGAAGGATGCTTTGCTTCTTCATTCCATTGGATATAAAATAAAAGATAAAAATTGAGGAATGCTTATTTAGGGGCTTTGACGGACTATATATTCATTCCTGTTTTTTTTTTATTATTTTAGGTTTACATTTGATGTGAAGTAAAATTTTTCAGTTTTATTTACGGTATTCTGTATTGTGTGTATTGGATAGCTTCTTGGATTGTTTGTATTAGTGAGAATGAGGATTTGGTGTAATCTTAAGGATAGGCAAGTTGTTGTACAGTATTTTTATAATATAGAATCATGTATGCCCATATCTGGCCGGAGATGGAGCAGACATTAATGCAATATTTTTAAGGTGGTTAAGCCTTGCATAATTTCCTTTTTTTAGTAACAGTGTACTAACATAGTATGTCTTTCATATTTAGTTTCTCATATCTTCTAAAAATATAAATGTGATATTGTTAGTGAGGTGTCCACCCTAAAAAGGAAATTGACCACATTCTGTTCATGGTGGACTGGCTGTATGAATGATGTGTAGAGTAAACTTGAGTGTTGTGGTTTGTTATGTATAACATGTCAACAGGTCTGCAATCTCGTGAGGATTTTCTTTTTTCATGGTAGCAGTCAAGGCAGGCTTTAAGGAATACTTGTGCTCTCTGAGGGATGAAGGCAACAAAACCCGAAAAAATATTTGAAATTCTGCTGATATAGGACAGCATGAAGAATTATAAAATTTTGTGGTGTGTAAATTGACTAACCATTAGTGCCTGTTACTGGCCTATGTATGTTTGTGTGTACATATCTGCATACTTACATACATATATCTTTACATACATACATACATACACATGTGATTAAAGTATATACATATTTGTATACATGTACATTCAATATATGTAAAATCATACATACATGTAATAACCATGGTTATGTTACGTATACTCAAGATCATACTTAACATTAAGAAAATGGTATGCCTTTGTCATAAGGCATATGTTAATTTTGATATGTCAGGCAGTAACACTCCTATAACCTAGTCAAACTGTATGATGCATTAAACTTCAGACAAACCTGGTAAATTTGATTGGAGAAAGTCCTGTACTGTTATTGTGATATGATTTGTGTATTTACAACATTTACATTAAAGGAAATTTTTCTTGTAGAAAAGTTCAGTCATGGTAAGAGAAATGAATTGTAGTTGTGCAAAAGGAAGAGTGAATATCTCTGACCTTCAGATAGCTTCAGTACAACAGATCAACTTTATATATTATAAAGATAGCTTCAGTACAACAGATCTGTAATATAAAATGCAGATTTGTTTCAAATACCAGTGTAATGCAGTTATGTTAAATATATTAGACTGACTGCTAACAAGGGAACTCCTGAAATTCCCTGCAAGATCTGTAAACCTTTCATCAGTAATTTAATCCCTATCATATATAGGCGGGGCATGAAGAACTAACTTTTATGGCTTCATTTATATATTCTTAAAATTACCTTGTCTTGTAACTAGATGGGGTCACAGACTGTCAACTACTAAAGACAGGCAGAATAATCTAAAGCAGGCTATATTTTAACATTATTCAAAAACTAAATCATAATGAAAGAGGATGAGAAACTTGAAAATGTATTATGTATTTTAGATACAATACAGTGAGTCTCAACAATACTTCATGGATCTGATTTATGTTCATATTTATTTGTAAGTAGGCTTTTGCTGGTGGCTTACACTTGATCTTTACAGATGAAAATAAATATATTTTGAAAAAAAAAACAATGAGCAAGTGTACTGGAAGACTTCATAATGATTTGCTTATAAATTCTTATATATATCTCATGTATGTTACTGTAACATGAGTGAAAGGATGATGATAATTCAAAGGTGCAGTACTGTGTGTAGCAGTTGCTTTCACACTGGCACTTTCTTCCTTTATTTCAATCATATCACTATTTTTGTAATCATTATATGTAAGGTAAGTGAATCCAGTTTTTAAAAAAACCAAACTTTGCATTTTGTTAGTGTTCCATGAGCACTATATTGAGCACATAAAATCAGGGTTGTTGAGTGAACAATTAGTATTCTGTTCAGAGTGCATCTGTATGTGTTTGCAACTAAGCATGTATATACATTTTGGTTATGTTATGTAGGAACATATTTTTTTTCTCATCATTAAATCTTTCATTTTATACCATTGTTCATTTTGTGAATCCTATGGCCTTTTGTAAATTTTTATACCAGCATGGGTGACTGTTTCCTTTTTTTGTGGGAGTAAATGGTATATATATGTAAATTTAACCACCATATAAGAACTGATACTTAACTATAAATATATGCAGTTCAACTTATTATGAACTTATAAGTAAAGAACAAAATAAATGAAAAAAAAGTTTTGTTTACTCTCTTTCTTTCCTGAGAGAACATGTAAAATTTATTTTAAGAGGATTAGTTAAGTAAAAGCTTGTATCATGAGTTGAAGTCTATGCATGGCAATAAATAGACCTATATAAAAAAAACCTTTCTGTACGTGTGCACACACACACAGACGAAAACACACTCACTCACTCACTCACTCACCACTCACTCACTCACTCACTCACTCACTCACTCACTCTCTCTTCTCAATCTCTTACTTGTCTTAGACATCCTTTTACATGTCAAATTCATGACTGCAGTATGTTGTCATCAATTATCATTGTGAGATAAGTAGGCATAATTTTTGGTGTTTGTCTCCTTAGAACATGTTGGAGATTAGGATTGTAAAACTGGAGTCCCACTAGCCTTACCAGAAGGGAACCAGACTCAAGTCAAGGATAATCTACCCTTTGGCTGGGCCTTTATCCTGGAGAACCAGACAAAAGCTTTCTTTGCCTAGATTTTGGTAATATTATTATGGGCAGTTAGGATTCTATGGCTATTGACACTTTTAAGAGGCTCTTAAACATTAATGTGCAGTTATGACAATCAGTAACAATTCTGAAGTCGGGCATGCCTAGCCAGGGTCTTGATTATAATAGAAGCAAGACATGAGGCTGGGGGCCAATGGTGGATCAAGGACAAAACAATTTTGGTAGAACCCAATTCTTAACCCTTTGTATGGTGGTTACTGCACTGTCCACTAGGAATCTTGTTACACACAAATGGTTCCACAAGTGTTCAGCCATTAAGGAGTCAATCAGGATACCTACAGGGCTTCGTCGGATTTCCCCATTCCATAAGTGTTTGGAATTTTTTTTAAAGCTAATAATCCAATGAGTTTAGTTTATTGCCTTTACACATAGAGAGCTCTAAAAGTTATTTAGATAGCTTCTTATACATTTAGTTATAATGGTCAATTACCAGTACTGTATGTCACCTATTTACTACTATTTTTCTTGTTTTTTGGAAATATTCTCTGTGGCTTCATTGCTATTAGTAATGTTAGTGACCTTATAATAATCATAATGTCTAAAATAAAAATAACAGCATCGATACTGAAAGCATTTGTAAAAACTCAAGGAAAGGGTATATCAAGTGAGGTCACGAGGACTACTAATTGACTCTGGTGTATAGAGACATTTCACAAAAGAAAACTCAAGTGAACATTAAATTTCCCCAGCGGTATGGAAATACTGATGCTATTATTATGATCATTACTGATTTAATGATTCTTATAATGTTATTAAAATACTAGTAGCAATAAGAAATAAAGACTTCTTACTGAAAACCAAGCTAAAGGGGAAACACGTGGGAAAGGCTGTATTAGTAATTGGCTCCTTAGTGACTACATACTTGTGGAGCCCTTTTAGTATAAGCACAATTAATACCCTAAAATCACATCCACACAAATAATAAACTAAAATCGCACTGGATGTGTTATGCATGTCATGCAGTCTCGGCTCAAATGGTGAAAATTTAAGTATTGTTACTTGCAAGGCTTCTGTAATTAAAGGATTCATTTAAAAATACTTCAAAGAAGAGAACAGGTCACTTTCAAAATACAATTTCCCGACATTACAGACGAAAAGTGCTCATTATATATTAATTCAAACCTCATTCCTTACTCTGCCTTTCTATTTACTTACTCATCCACACTTGAGAAACTGCCTCTTCCAAAATAGGTCAAAGCTTGTATCAACTTACCAATCCTATATAGCACGACAGATTAACATATCTACTCAAGTAAATTAACCCAATGTTGATGGGAAAATGGCGCATTCCCTTTGGCAATGCTTGTTTAAATGTTTCTACACATCGATGGCTCTGCCAATGCTTAGCCGCAAAGGAGTCAATTAATAGATCTTTCGACCTCACTTTTCCTTAAAAAGTGGGAAAATGCTTTTTTTTTACTTATGCCATCAATATTGACACTGTTATTTTTGTTATAAACATTATAATTACTATATTGTTACTGACTTTACTAACAGCAGTAATAATATTAGAAAATATTATCGTAAATCAAGGAAAAGGGTAAACAGGTGAGACAGGTAGTTTGCGGAATTGACTCTTTGGTGACAGTACTTGTGGAGCCATCTATATGTAAAAATAATTACAAAATTCAACAAACATAATGGGCAATGGCATGTATGAACATGCCATGCCCGGTGGCTTGGGGTTAATAAAGAAAACAATATCTGAAAGCAATACTTCATAGAGACATACAGGCTCCCATCTGTCTCGCATTTTAAGCTGACAAAGTTCAAATTTCAGAACCTTAATAAATACCTTTTAAGATGAAATATCTGATCAGAGAATCTAATGTTCATCCAAAATAAAACATATTCACAAGGTACAATAGTAAAATATGCACATAAATGACTAAATAAGAATAAAAAACAAGTTATCAGCTAAGAATACTGATATTTATAAAGCAATAAAAAAATACTGGAATTTCTATAGGACTTCCTATCAGTCCAATCCAATGTAGGAACTGGAGATGTTTATGGCCTTGAATGTTTTATTGTTAATCACTATTATAGTGCTTTTATCTAACCTGGTTAAAAAAAAGTTATGTCTATAAATAAGATTAAATATTCCTTAGCCTTGGAAAAAATTGCATTAAAAAAATGGTTTAAAAGAGATGCAAAGTGAATGGAGGTTTGAATAAGAAAAGTTGTATTCTTGAGGCCCAAGAAGCTATGTCTACATAAATACAAAAGTCACAAATGATGGATGAGAAAAACATCAAACATTTAATCAAAAACTATATTACCGTACCTTAGTTTCACATACCAAGAATATGAAATTTAGACTGCTTTTAAATAAATTATGACCTAATACTTGTAATTTATCAACAGTGATACAACACAAATAATAAATACTATTTCAGACACATCCCTTCAAAATGTTGGCAAGAATGACAAGATTTAGTCTAAGAAACATCACATAATAAACTTCTTGTTATTATTTGAACACAAACAAAACCAAGGTAAACTGTACCCAAGTAGACATGAAATGAGTAAAAGAAGTCAATTTAGAAAGCTCATAAATTAGATAGTATTATTCTAGGGAAAGGTGTATATTTTGTGAAGTGATACTCACACCAAAATTTCAGTGCTAATAACTTATTTATGTAGATTTTCATATTCTATTTATTTACAGTATATAATAATACATATACTCTTAATGTGGAAACAAAGATTAATGTATGTCAAGCAATCATTCCAAAATTATTTGCTATCTCAATTTAGATTACAAAATTCCATTATAACAGCTGATCATTTAATTAGTAATTAAGGAAGCTTTTGCTTTAAACTTCATCTCATGTAGTGAAGGTACATTATATATAATATGGCTCTTGAAAATATGAACCATATAGTTGAACAAGTTCAGAGCTGAGAACTGAGACTAAAAAGTCATAATTTTGAATATTGTTCTCATACCAAGTTATGGACTTCTAGCTTACTGGCTGGAAATAGAGAAGCTGATGTCAGTCATGCATATTTCAGCAAATATATTCAGCTCTTAATGTCCTGTCATAATGCATATTACTGTTCTTTTTATTTGAATATTTCTTCCTTTCATCTCATTTCTTTCTGTATTTCAATCATTTATACCTTTATGCTACCTCACTCTGCTGTTTTCTTGAAATTAATATCAAAACACATGACTCAAGACATATGCAAAAGATACTGATAACAGTATACAACTTCAGCATTTAGTATATCTGTGTATCTATTACTAATCTGCAACATCTTTGGGACTTTTATAGAGGTATTCAAAGCAAAATACATATTCAATTCTGAAATTTATTTAAAAATTACACCATAAGCATGTTTACACAAAGAACAATGCCTGGTAACCATAACAAATATACTTTGATATCATTCTGTAACACAACAAAAATTTGGGAATCATCTGCCGCAATACAAGGAGAAAAAACGGCTCAGTGGTTTGGCTTCCTAAACACATTTCAGTCTTACCCTCTCTTCACCACCCCTACTTTTAGCCAATGATCTAGCGCAGATGTGACAATAATTTCAGCTTCTTCCTTCCTAATATTACTTATGACATTTCGCACACCTTCCACGGACGATGTTGCAATTAATGGTCGCCTCTGATGGACAAGCATTGCTACAATCACGAATGACAGGACTCTAAAAGCACCAGCAAAGATTTTATCCAGTATCTTCTCAATGGCTGTCTCTGGGAAGATATCACAGAATAGGCTGAAGCACTGATGTTTTAAGAGACTGCTGGAGAAGAGACCCATTTTGAACAGATGGAGGTGGAGGTAGTCATTTTCTTTACGCAACATGCCAATGGCATCTTGGATAGCATCTAAGATAGCCTGCTCATTCTTTAGCAAAAGTGACCATATGGAGGCACAGACATGGTAGATATCTACTGGAGTATCAAAGAAACAAGACACCTTTCTTGCAATGGCTATGAAGTGTTGATTTTGTTTTGTTCGTAACTGCTGTCTGATGTCAAAGAGAAGTTTGGCTTCACTCATCAACCACATCAGGAGGTAATGCTCTGGAAGAGGTATATCTGACCAAGGCTTACTTCCTGAAGCAAATTTAGTGTTACCAGCATTTCCAAGGGAATCATGTCCATTGACTGTTTCTTCCCCTAATGTGGCTACATTTCCAAGACCCAAAGATTTAAGAGCACGCCAGAGTTCCTCAAACATAAGGGTCTGTTGCTGCCCCACATACTCTTGAGACTCAGCATAACGAGGAGTGATACCAAGCAAAAACTTCCAGACAGCTGTTCGATTTGTAGCAGGAACTATGGACCGCTGTGCAAAGTTTGCAAATTTTCGCTCATTCATTGGTTGTTCCTTCAGAAGGGCTTCTACAGCACGCTTCTCCTCCACCTCCCTCAGTCCAACCTTCTCATAAAACTGACTTCTAAAATTCCGTTCATCAACCATTTTGTCAGTAATATACTGACAACATACCAAAAAGTAAATTAATGTAATTCAAATCTCATACATATAACACACTTTTATCTTGCAATTTGGAAAGCAAGACCCGCAGTAGAGAATCACTATAGTCCGTACTATTTGACAAGGTATCACAATCAAAATCTACTCTAAGTTATTTCTTTTAATCACTTTCATAACTGTTTCCCTTGCCATCTTCCGGTTTTCCTTCTGTCAAAGCTGCTGGACCAGTGATGTTGCTGAGATCATCAAACTGACTGCACAAAGTACTCAGTTGTGTCTGGATTGTGGACATTACCATCTTTTGCTGTTTCTGGATCTCAAGAACTTCATCAGACACCTGCATCAGCTCAGTACGAAGGCTTTGGACATTGCTGATAAGTTCTGTAGGGACCTGAGGATAATTAGCACTATTAGCAACAGGACAACAACAACCACAATGTCAATACCACACATTTTTGTTTTGTTTGTTTATTTATTTATTCTTATTTAATCTTAGGCACATTTATAACTTTTCAATCATATTTTGAGCATAATTACCTTTTTTATAACAACTTTATCAAATGTATACAACAAAGTCATGTGATTGTTTAAGAACATTAAAACAGAATGGAATCAAAGTTAAAAATTTCAAAACACTTGCATGTCTACCATTGGCCTATCCACATACAGCCCTCTAACAAAGGCTGAAAAACTTTAAACACTTATATTCTTGCATGATGGAGCTTGCAGATCTCCCTAGTAATCTAACATCAGATATGAAATTACTCAAAGTTATTCTGGATTTTTCCTTGTGTGCCAAAAGTGAGGAGGTTTGGCACTGCACAACTAATGGGTTTTGACACAAGACTGGATTCTGATAAAATGCAGCCCATATAATTAAGAGAAAAAGTACCATTTTAAAAGCCACTGTGTTTTGCATACATCCATCATCCAATAAAATACAATACAAAAAAGAAAAATTAACAGAACAAGAAAACGGTTAATGGTTATGTTTTAAACTAATAAATGTGCTACAAATCAAAGGTTATATAAGCAAGCAAAGGAGAAGATATAATATAAAAGGAAGAGAAAACTACAATAAAAGAGAAAGCAAAATAGAGAATTGGGGAAAAGAATCAAGGGTGAAAAAAGACAAGATATGAAAGGGAAGGCCATAATAACATTTAATCTATAAACAAACCTGAGTGTTAGCTGCCTGTGATCCAGCAAGTGTGTTGTACTCCTGATCAACCTTGCATGACAAAGCAGTCAGTTCACTCTCTGCCTTGCCTAACTGAAACAAGACAGTAACACTTAATCCACTCAAGAGCATTGAAACATCAATAACTGTAATAATAAGAGGAAGCAAGCTACATCTTGGAACTAATAACACTGGAAATAAGATCTTGGATTAATAATTAAGCTTGCTACTTATCCCAAATGGAGAACCTTCCCCCCCAAGTTAAAGTGAACCACAGTAATAACTGGTATGTCTCTGGAGAATAAGGAACTTTGCTTTCGTTACTCCGATGATGTGTTTATCATTTTCCATTGGCAAATATATTTATTGAGGAAATTTAGCATTTATGCATTTCTAATTCACACCATGCACACAGAACATACACCACACACACACACACACAAAAAAAAAAGATGAAAGGGCTTTGCTTAGGCACACTTACATTAAATTAAATCATAAGCTGTGCAGGTAAAAGACTGTCCATATTGTCTACCTGCCAAAATTTGGATTGATTATCTTTAGAAGTGGCCTAACATTGATTCAAAGTCTTTGTAAATTATTTAGACCTCGCATTGAATTGCCGATTAATGTTACCGATTTGGTAACGCATACCAACCGCACTAAGAGTTGTGTTGCCACTGGTTGTTCGAACACAATGTGATGGGAAAGAAAGGACTAACCTTTCATATACTACCAAATCAAGAGAATAAACCCTTTCCATTTCTAATGTAACCATATTTTCCACTAGCCACCCAAGCGTTCCTATCAGCCATTACAGGTTTCATGGTCTGAACCCATTGCTTCCCATTTTCTGGTTACTTCTCACGATCTGGGAATAAGTGAAAGGATAGACCTTTCTTTCCCATTCTATTGTGGTTCAAACAACCAACAGCTACATAACTCCTTAGCATTTTCATGCAAAAGAACTGTTAAATTCTTGGATTCGCCTAACACAGCAATACATTTGCATTTCTACATAATCATACAGTTTATGAAGCTACTGGTCTTTCAAGATATAGGAAACATGTTTAAGTCTTATTCTAAATACAAATGAATAATTTTTTTGGTGCAGGTCAATTATCTGTCAGTCTTCTTCTAGACAAAAAGTAATACATGCAAACGATAGAGTTGTGCAGAAAGAAATTGACTAATTGGCATCTCGTCTCAGCGTCCTGACTTAGCCCCACCCCATTTTGTCAAAGCTGTGTGTGTGTGTATATATATGCATATAAATATGTATATATATACATGTGTCATATTTATACATATACATGTATATATATATATACATATACATATATGTCAACACACTTGAATAATCCGCACTTTCCCGCCTCACATAATCTGTCAAAATGAGGCGGAGCTATGACGTCACCTGAGTGGCACCACACTTTTGTTTGAGTATGCGAATCTCTATTTATTGAACACGCAAGTGTCTCAGATCTCAATATTCTAAAAATCGCCATCCAATATTCTTTCCTACCTTTTGTAAACAAAACAATGATGCCATTTCATTGTTGTATATTTATTGTTATATTTGAGTTTCGTTCTTAGATAAAACCCACATAATG
>NC_091571.1:27409004-27414004 GCF_042767895.1 Penaeus vannamei | reverse complement strand
AAATACATATGATGATTTGCTTAATATTAGTAGTAGTATTATCACTACTATTATCATCATTATCCTCCTCGTCATAATCATGAGAATCTGTACTGATTAAATCTTAGAAAATTCACCATAAATCGAGCTCCGATAGGTCGGTCGGTAAAGCGCGTGTCTCACGTGAGAGCGGCCCGGGTTCGCGTCTCGTTCAAGGGAGGGTTAAGACTTTTAGGTTTTCTTTGTCATTTGGTTTGTCGTTATCGTTGTTATTAGCGTTTTTCATCATTATTTTTACTATAGAATTTTCATTGTTAGTATTATTATTAATTTTTGTTATTGTTGTTATTCAAATTGGTGTTTCTGTTATTATGAACATTATCATCATCATTATTATCATTTATATCATTATGATTATTATCTTTATATTATTGTTTTGTCAGCATCATTATCATTATTATTACTATTGTTATCATTATTATCTGGATTGTTATTTATTAGTTATTATTGTTATCATTGTCATTATTATAATTTTAACTATTATTATTTTTATCATCATCATCATTATTGTTATCATTATTATTATAATCATTTTCATTATTATTTCTACTATTATTATCATTTTTATTATTATTATCACCATTATCACTATTACTATTATCATTATTGTTATCATTACTATCATTATGAGTATAATTGTCAACAATATCATTATTGTTATCATTACAATCATCATAACTATAATTGTCAACAATATCATTATCATTATCCTTATTATCATTTTCATTATTGCTATCAATGTTATTGTTTGTGATTATCATTGTAATGATCATCATCTTTACTAATATTATCATTACTATCATTATCATTATTATCTTCGATATCTTATCATAATTATTATCAATATTATTACTATCATTATATTATTATGATTATTATTCTTATTACTACTACTACCATTATTGTTATTATCACCAATATCATTATTGTTAATATTTTCATTATCAGGACTATTATTATTATCATCATTATTATTGTTATTATTATTATTATTATCATTATTTTTACTATTATTATTATTATTATTATCATTATTATTATTATTATTATTATCATTATTATTATTATTATTATTATTATTATTATATTATTATTATTATTATTATTATTATTATTATTATTATTATTATTATTATTATTATTATTATTATTATTATTATTATTATCATTATTATTATTATTACAATTATTATTATCATTATTATTATTATTATTATTATTATTATTATTATTATTATCATTATTACTATTATTATTATTACTATCATTATTATTATCTTTATTGTTGTTGTTACTATTATCAATATTTTTATTATTAGTAGTATTAGTATTAGTATTATCATTATTATAATTAACATTATTATTATTAGCATTATTATCAATTTCATTACTGTTTTACTATCATTATTATAATTATTATCATTTCATCCTTTTTATCATCATCACTGTTATTGCAATTATCTTCATCATAATTGCTATTATCACTACTACTATTATCAACATTATTGTTCTTCTTTTTATTCTTCTTACCATTATTTTAAGATTGTTATTATTATTAGTAGTATGATTATTAAAATTATCATTATTATGATTGGAATCATCATGTTATCATTATTATCATTATCATTTTTATTGTTATCATTATTATTACTATTTCTATTACTATTGCTGTTTTACTATCTTTATTTTTATTATTATTGTCAACGTATTATTAGTATAATTATCATTATTAACCTCATTATCAATATCATTACCATTAGTATTGTTATTTTTATGATCATTATTATTATTGTTATCATTAATGATGTAATTGATATCGTGATCATTATTATCTTTATTATCGCTTTTATCATCATGATATCATCATCATTATTATTATTACTGTTATTGTTATTATTATTGTTATTATTATTACTATTATTATTACTATCATCATTATTATTATTATTATTATTATTATTATTATCATCATCATAATTACTATTGTTATTTTTATTGCTATTATTATAATTGTTATCATTATCATTAGTGTTATTACTATTACTATTATCATTATTATCATTACTATTATTATGATTATTAGTATCATCATTATCATTATTATTTTCATTATTCATGTTATTGTGGTTATTATTGTTATTATCATCATTGACATTATCAATATTATATCATCCTCATTATTATTTTCATAATCATTGTCTTTATAATTATTATCATCATAATCATTATTATCAATATTATTGATATTATTATTGTCATTGTTATTATTATTAGTATCATTATTACTATTATTATTATAATTACTACTTCTACTACTACCACCATCCTTGTCAATATCATTATTGTTATTATTATACATTATTTTTATAATTATAATTTTCATCATTGTTATTATTATTATCTTTTTACTATCAATCCCATCATTTTTATCATTATTATTGTTATTGTAATTATCACTATCATAATTATTGTAAATCATAATTTTATTATCATCATCATTATCGTTCTTCTTATAGTTATTATTATCATCATTTTTAAAATTATTACTATTATTGTTATCATTATTATTTGTAGTAGTAGCATTATCACCGTCATTATTACCATTATTATTATCATCACTCTTATCATCATCGAAATCATTAATGCTATTACAATCATTATTATCATCATGATATTAATAACGAAAACAATAACCACCATCATCACCATCACCACCCAGACGTGCGCGAGTGCGAGCAGACACTGTCCTTCAAACCCGAGAGACAATCCCTCGTCGAACGGGGCACAATGGCTCGGTCGGTAACGCGCGTGACTCACGAGAGGGCGGCCCGGGTTCGCGTCTCGTTCAAGGGAGGGTCAATGCTTTTGATTTCCTTGTTGACATCGTTGCTTTATTGTTATCTATCATATTATCATTATTGTTACTTTGTATTTCACATTGTTATTATCATTATTGATATTATTATTGCTGTTGGTATTGTTATTGTTATTAATATCATTATTACTTATCAGAGTTTTTCATTATTATTGTTATTATTATTATTGTTGTTATTGTTATCATTATTATTATCATTGTTATCATTATCATTATATTATCATATCATCATATCATTAACTATTATTATTATCATTATTTTTATTATTATTATCATTATTACTATTATTATTAATATAATAATTATTATCATTAATATCATCATTATCATTATAATCAACATCAACATTATTTTTGTTATCATTGTTACTAATACTGTTGGTCTTATTTTCATTATCCTCATCATTGTCATTATCATTGTTATTAATGTTATTGTCATTATCACCATTATTTTTAGCGTTATTTCTATTACCATTATCGTTGTTCTATTTATTGTCGATATCATTTTTATAACCCTTTATTGTCATTGTCATAAATATCATTTTCCTTTTCATTATTGTTATTATTATCATTGTTATTATCATTATAATTAAGATAATCATTACAATTATTATGGTAATGATTGTTATTGTTATAGGCATTTTTGTTATTATTATCATTAATATTGTTATTTTTATTTTTATCATCATTACTATGACAATTATCATTACTATTATCTCTGTTATCATCATCATTATTATTTTAACTATTACTATTGTTATTATGAGTTTCAATATCATTGTTATTCTTATTGTTCATATCATTATTGTTGTTATCATCACCCATGTTATCATCGTTATTTTTATAATGATAATAACATTAATGGTAATAATACTGATGATTATTATCATCATTATCATTGTCGTTATTCTTTCATTGTTATTCCTATTATTATCATTATTATTATTACTATCATTATTAATATTATTATTATTATTATTATTATTATTATTATCAATATAGTTATTATCATTATTATCCTTATCATTATTATTGTCGTTGTCACTATTAATATTATCAATGTTATTGTTATTAATCTTATCATTATTACTACTATTGTTACCACAATGATTATTCTTATTACTATTATCATTACCATTTTCTATATCAATATTATCATTATTATCATTATTATTGTTGTTATTATTATTGTTATCATTAATATTAGCATTATCATTATTACTAGCATTATTGTTTATATCATTATCATTATTACTATTATCCTTATTATTATTATCATTACTTTTATCATAATTGCAATTATCGTCATTATCATTATTATCATGATTATCGTTATTATTATGACTTTCATCATTGCCATTATTATTATTAATATCATTTTTTATTGTCATTATTCTTCATCATTGTTTTTATTATTATTATTATTATTATTATTATTATTATTATTATTATTATTATTATTATTATTATTATTACTATCAATATCATTATCATTATTATTATTATTATTATTATTATTATTATTATTATTATTATTATCATTATATTATTATCATTATTACTATTATCATCATTATTATTATCATTATTATTATTATTATTATCATTATTATTATTATTATTATTATTATTATTATCATTTCATTACTATTCTCATGTGCCTCGTGGGTTAGAGAAATTTGCATGATCATTTGCTTTGTCTTATCGCTTGTTTATATCTCTATCATTATTGTTACTATATTGCCATTGTTAGTTTCATCATTATCGTTATTGTTGTTATTGATTTTGATATTGTTGTTATTATTATTGTTTTTTTCTATTATCATTGTTATCATTAATATCATAATCATTGTCATTGTTATGATCATTATTTTTATTTTCATAACTATTGTTATTATCATTATTATTGTTATTATCATTATTATCCTTATCATTATTGTTATTATCATCATTATCATCAATACTATCATTAATATCATTTCTATCATCAATACTATTATTAATATTATTTCTATCATCATTACCATTATCATTTTCATTATTACTATTATTGTGGTTATCATTGTCATTATCATCATTAACATTA
>NC_091571.1:27394004-27401504 GCF_042767895.1 Penaeus vannamei | reverse complement strand
AATGATAACTATTATTGTAATGATAATAATTTTGATTATTATGGCCAAGACATAGATTACCATCATTGTGATAACAATGATGATAATAATGATAATAGCAAGAATAAAAACGATAATGATAATGATAATAATAATAATAGTAAGAGTAATAATAATGATAATGATATTAGCAATAATGATAAGGATAATAACAACAAAATGATAATAATAACAATAAAATAACAATAATAATAATAATCATGATAACAATAATAATAATAATAATGATAATAATAATGACAAAAATGATTTATGATAATAATAATAATTACAATAATGAAAATGACAATAAAGATAATGATAATGATGATAATAATAACAATGATGATAATGATAATAATAACAATGGTAATAACAATGATGATGATAATAATGATAAAGTAATAACAATACTACTACTGAAAAAATGGTAATGATGATAACAATAATAATGATTATGATGATGATCATCATTATCATCACCATAATGATAATGATAATATGAAAATACTGAAAGTGATAATGACAACAAAAAGAAGGATCTATAATAATAAAAGTTTTCCTTTAAGTAACTGAAAGGGGAATCGAACGCAAGTCCTTAGAAACGAAACACAAGAGCGGTATTGAGTGAGCTACCGTGGCTCTGATATTCTTTGGTCATCTGGTAAATTTAAAGTACGGTCTATGTGGATGAAGACATTAATGCTAGTTAGAGACATGTACACATGGACGAGTGTGTGTGTCTTTATATCTGTATGTGCGTGCGCCTTTTGGTGCGAGTAAGTGCATATGCGGGCGTTTGTGCATAAATAAGTTTTGAGAGAGAGAGAGAGAGAGAGAGAGAGAGAGAGAGAGAGAGAGAGAGAGAGAGAGAGAGAGAGAGAGAGAGAGAGAGAGAGAGAGTGGGCGGGTGGGGGAGAGAAGATAACAGACTGAGGAAAAGCTAAAGGAGGATTATAAAATGGAGTTATGAAATAACGGAATTCTGCCTGAAATATGCAGGCCTAACCATAACATCATGAAAACGGGCATTTATACGGTTATATGCCGTTAATCTGATCAAGAAAATGTCATGATGAGAGAGAGATAGAGAGATAGGGAGAGAGAGAGAGAGAGAGAGAGAGAGAGAGAGAGAGAGAGAGAGAGAGAGAGAGAGAGAGAGAGAGAGAGAGAGAGAGAGAGAGAGAGAGAGAGAGAGAGAGAGAGAGAGAGAGAGACATAGGAAGATAATAATAAAGGGAGAAAATCAGATGAACGGTTTTTGTAGTTTCTCTTTGTTTTTGGTTTTCGACGAAATTATCATTATGATGAGTTTAGTCTTTATTCAGTGTGTGTGTATGTATGTGTGTGTGTGTGTGTGTGTGTGTGTGTGTGTGTGTGTGTGTGCATACATGTATGAATGACGCAACACACACTCTCTCCATCTATCTATCTGCCTAACCTTGTTTACATATATCTCCGTCTACCAATTAATATTCTTTCTCCTCGTCCATTAAACATTCTTCATTGAGTATTTCATACATTGGCAGCACGTTTGATTGATCTTATTTTCCCTTTCTATCCTATTCTATCCCAAGCCACCACCCCCCCTCTCTCTCATTTAAATCTTAAACCTCAAAATCATTTATCTGTCTCTCTATCTCTCATTGTCTTTGTATCTATCTTTTTTTTATAGCATCTATCAACCAATATATTTTGCTTTCTTTTTCCCCCTCTATTAAAATCTTCTCTCTCTCTTCTTTTTCATACTCTTACTCTCTCTCTCTCTTTCTTTCTCTTGTTGTCTTTATATCTACCTTTTTTATATCATCTATCAGTCTCTATGAATCTAGAAAATGAACGATGTATAACTATGTTTGTTAATAGGCCTGCGTATTTCTTACAGAGTTTCGCTATTTCATCACGCCATCTTGTGTTGTTTTTTCTCTGTTATCTTATTTCCCTCTTTCTACCCCAATCTTCCCAATCCTCTCTCTCTCTTAAAGGAAATTAATTCATATGAATTTAAAAAATCGCAAGCTGAGATTCAAAACTCTAACCTCTAGATAGATTGATAGATAGATAGATAAAGAGAGAGAGAGAGAGATCCTTTTCTTAGAAATATATAGATAGAAATACGTAGACTGATAAATGATATAAAAAGGTAGACAGATATAAGGACTATGAGAGAAAGAGAGAGAGAAGGAGAGAGAGAGAGATAGAGATAGATAGAGAGAGAAACACACACACACACACACACACACACACACACACACACACACACACACACACACACACAGAGAGAGAGAGAGAGAGAGAGAGAGAGAGAGAGAAAGAGAGAGAGAGATAGACAGACAGAGAGACATCGAGAGAGAGAGAGAGGAAAGGAAAACAAAGATGAGAGATAGATATTATTGAATACAGATAGATAGATAGATAGAGACAGACAGACAGAGACAAACACACACACACACACACAGATAGAGACAGAAACAGAGAGAGAGAGACAGAGAGAGAAAGAGAGAGAGAGAGAGACAGACAGATAGACAGAGGGAGAGAGAGAGAGAGAGAGAGAGAGAGAGAGAGAGAGAGAGAGAGAGAGAGAGAGAGAGAGAGAGAGAGAGAGAGAGAGAGAGAAAGAGAGAGAGAGAGACAGACAGGAGACAGACAGACAGACGAGAGAGAGAGAGAGAGAGAGAGAGAGAGAGAGAGCGAGCGAGCGAGAAGGAGAGAGAGAAAGAAAGAGAGAGAAGGAGAGAGAGTAAGAGAGACAGACAGACAGACAGACAGACAGATAGAGAGAGCGAGAGACAGAGAGAGAGAGAGAGAGAGAGAGAGAGAGAGAGAGAGAGAGAGAGAGAGAGGAAGCAAATAATAAAGGGTGAAAAATCAGATGAACGGTTTTTGTAGTTTCTCTTTGTTTGTTTTTGGTTTGCGACTAAATTATCATTATGATGAGTTTAGTCTTTATTCAGTGTGTGTGTATGTATGTGTGTGTGTGTGTGTGTGTATGTGTGTGTGTGTGTGTGTGTGTGTGTGTGCATACATATATGAATGAGGCAACACACTCTCTCCATCTATCTATCTGCCTAACCTTGTTTACGTTCATCTCCGTCTACCAATTAATATTCTTTCTCCTCGTCCAATAAACATTCTTTATTGAGTATTTCATACATTGACAGCACGTTTGATTGATCTTATTTTCCCTTTCTATCCTATTCTATCCCAAGCCATCCCCTCCTCTCTCTCTTTTAAATCTTAAATCTTAAAATCATCTATCAGTCTCTATCTATCTATCTTTATATCACCTGCCTCAGAATCTCTATCTCTTCTTACATATATCAACCTATCAGTCTCTATCTATCTTTATATCACCTATCAGTCTCTATCTATCTTTATATCATCCGCCAGTCTCTATCTATCTATCTTTATATCACCTATCAGCCTCTATCTATCTTTATATCATCCATCAGTCTCTATCTATCTATTTTACACCTGTGTCAAGCCAAAGATACTAAAGGTAGAGTTTTGAATCTCAGCTCGCGATATAAGCGGTCTTCCTAGAAATCATGGTTTTTAGATTGTTTGATTAAGTCGTTATCATTTCTATCGTCATTACAAATAAAAATGTTACATTTGTGGCCACGAAAAGGAAACTCAAATCAAAAGGACTAAGGAATAGAATCCTAGTTCTCTCTCTCTCTTCCAATCTCTCTCTCTTTCTCTCCATCACCATTCATAAACTACAGGGTTTGCATTTATCATTAACATTGCATTCTCTCTCCCTCTCTCTCTCTATCGTTGTCTTTATATCTATCTTTTCTACATCATCTATCAATCAATATATTTTGCTTTCTTTTTTCCCCTCTATTTTAATCTTCTCTCTCTCTTCTTTTTCATACTCTTTCTCTCCTTGTTTTTATATCTACCTTTTTTATATCATCTATCAGTCTCTATCAATCTAGAAAATGAACGACATATAACTATGTTTGTGAATAGGCCTGCATGTTTCTTACAGAGTTTTGTTATTTCATCTAGCCATGTTGTGTTAATTTTTTCTCAGTCTGTTATCTTATTTCCCTCTTTCTATCCTAATCTTCCCAATCCTCTCTCCCTCATAAGGGAAATCAATTCATATGAATTCAAAACATTTACAAAACGTGATTTTGTGGAAGACCGCGAGCTAGGATTCAAAATTGTAACCTTAGTATCTTTGGCTTGATATAGATGTAAAAATAGATAGATATGTAGATAGAGAGACAGAAAGAGCACAAGGAGGCTATGGGGAAGACGACTAATATCCATGAAGATAATCACTATTTTCATGATTATATGCCGTTAATCCGATTAAGAAAATGCCAGAGATAGATAGATAGATGGAAAGGTAGATCGAGAGAGAGATAGAAGGAGAGTAACAAATACAATAATGCTAATAATGATAATAAAGATAATTGTAATTATGATAATAATAAAAAGGAATAATAATGATAACTGTTATTGTAATGATTATGATATTTTAAATTATTATGATTAAGACATAGATTACCATCATTGTAATAACAATGATGATAATAAGAATGATAAAAGCAATAATGAAATACGATAGTGATAATGATGACAATAATAATGGTAAAAGTAATAATAATGATAATGATATTAGCAATAATGATAATGATGATAACAATATGAGGATGATGATGATGATGATGATGATGATGATACTACTACTACTACTACTACTACTGCTACTACTACTAATAATAAAAATGAATAATTATAATAATGATGATTACAATAATGAAAATGACAATCAAGATAATAATAATGATGATAACAATAATACTATTGATAATTATAAAGATGATAATAATGACAATGGTAATAACAAAAAGAAGTAACTTTAATAATAAATTATTCCTTTAGGTAACTAAAAGGGGAATCGAACGCAAGTCCTTAGAAACGAAACACAAGAGCGGTATTGAGTGAGCTACCGTGGCTCTGATGCTAGTTGGTCATCTGGTATATTTAAAGCACAGTCTATGTGGGTGAGGACTTATATGATAATTTGAGACATGTACACATGAACGAGTGTGTATGTGGATATATCTGTATGTAAGCAACAAACAAACAAACAAATGCGACCTAAAGCATAACTTTGACGTAGATAATAAGAATAATAACAATCATTATCACCATAATCATAAAAATAAAAATTATGAATATAAAGCTTTCCATCTGCCTCAAAGAAAGAAAGAAAGAAAGACAGACAGAAAGAAAGAAAATCATTGCAGGTGAGACCTTCCACTCGGACGTCACGAGACAGACCCCGCACCCAGAGAGAGAGAGACAGACAGACAGTGAGATTGAGAAAGAGAGAGGGAGAGAGGGAGGGAGATAGAGAGACAGAGAGAGAGACAGTGAGCCAGAGAAAGAGAGAGAGAGGGAGAGAGAGAGAGAAATCGAGAAGATTTAGATAGAGAGCAAATAAGAAAACAAAATGCTAACACAAGGAGGGCAAGAGGAAGACGAGTGACAAGATGAAATAACGGAATTCTGTAACGCATATATGGGCCTATTCATGACAATAATCCCCATTTTCATGATTATACGCCGTTAATCCGATTAATAAAATGCCAGAGAGATAGAGAGAGAGAGAGACAGATAAATATAAAGATAGAGATGGAGAGATAGATAGATAGATAGATAGACAGAGAGAGAGAATGCAATGTTAATTATAATTACATATAAAAAATGCAAAACCTGCAGTTTATGAATGGAGATGGAGAGCGAGAGAGAGAGAGAGAGAGAGAGAGAGAGAGAGAGAGAGAGAGAGAGAGAGAGAGAGAGAGAGAGAGAGAGAGAGAGAGAGAGGAGGGACTGAAAGGGAGGGGAGAGGAGACTGGAAGGGAGTGTGTGTGTGAGAGAGAGAGAGAGAGAGAGAGAGTGAGAGAGAGAGAGAGAGAGAGAGAGAGAGAGAGAGAGAGAGAGAGAGAGAGAGGGAGAGAGAGAGAGAGAGAGAGAGAGGGACTGGAAGAGAGAGAGAGTGTGAGATTGGAAGAAAGAGAGAGATTCGAAACTCTAAGCTTTGGCTTGATACAGATGTAAAAATAGATAGATACATAGAGACTGATAGATGGCATAAAGAGAGATTTTAAGATTTAAGATTCAGGAGAGAGAGAGAGTGAGAGAGAGAGAGAGAGAGAGAGAATGTTTAATGAACGAGGAAAACAATTTTTCTCCATTTGTTAACATCTACATATGCATCTCTCTCTCTCTCCTCCCTATCTCTCTCTCTTTCCCTATCTCTTGCTCTCTTTATATCTCCGATCTTTCTTTCTCTCTCTCTCTCTTCATGGCATTTTCTTAATCGGATTAACCGGCTATAAAGGATCTTTTGTTTTAAATGGTGCACTTCGTCATTAGATTAATTACATCATCCATTCAGGTTATTCACTTTCATTAAAATGGGGTATAAAAAGAATAATATTTCCATCACCATATGTATATTCAAAATAAAGTATAAACAAAAGTATCAACGTCAAAATGTCCACGTCCCTGCGAGCGGGTCAGCGGCCCCGGTGCCACGGGGCTTGTTCAGGCTTGGCGCCCTCCGATCACCCTGGGGGCGCGGGGGATGAAGTACAGGAGCGCCTGGCGTCAGCAAATCCATTTTACATAGACATAAAAAAGACTGAAAACAAAGAAATAACTATAAACATATTACCTTTATAACTAATATCACACACTATACCACGCTATACGAATTAGCGTATTAACCACAGCGTGTCCTCACGAGGCGAGGGTCACAGTGCTCACTCGAACAAGTGGTATGGCAAAGTGACCGGTTGAAAGGCGTGAAAAGACCGGGTGAGGCATACCTACGCGCATGCGCATTACAGTAAGGGGGTACGACGTAACTCATTTTTACACTCAAATAAACATCCGTAAATAAACCTTTTAACATGTACAAATACTTAGTAATATTTTAGCAGTATTTATTATTTTATTTTTTAGGTTAATGGTATCAATTATTTATATCCCGATACCAAAATTATATACAAATTAATCATACAATATAGTAAATATGTTATATAATCCCTTTACAACGGCTTATAACTGTGGAAATGCTCAGTTGATTATTTCATGGTTAGACCTGCATATTTCAGGCAGAATTCCGTTATTTCATGTTTCTCATTCACTCTTTCTTTCTCTTTTCAGGCCTCTCTAATTTTCATTTTTGCTCTCTCTCTATATATATATATTTATATCTCTGTTCATCTCCGCATCAATCTAAGGTTAGGATTTTGAAACCTCGCGATAAAAGCGGCCTTCCTCATTGGCCGAATCATAATTTTTATATCGCCATATTATGCTGTCATCATTTTTGGCTTTGAGATTGATGGAATTGATACATTTATGGCCAAGGATTTGAAAATGTGTGTGTTTGTGTGGATGTGTTTGTGTGTGTTTAACGGATAAGTATATATCTATCTGAATGGTAAC
>NC_091571.1:27379004-27384004 GCF_042767895.1 Penaeus vannamei | reverse complement strand
GAGAGAGAGAGACGATAGATTGATAGATAGAAACTTAGACAGAGAAAACGAGAGCGAGATGATAATTACACAGCAAACCAAAACCCAAAAACAAACCAGACGCAAAATCCAGAGCCTTCAGCATATGAATCCCAAACAGCAAATCTTTAAAAATCCAAAATGGCGTCACGAGACAACACCAACCTTCGAGGCGGGGGGGGGGGGGGATAGGGTTCGAATCCCTAGTCCTTTGGTTTTAGTTTCCATTTCGTGGCCATTAGAATGATATTGGGAAGATTAAGATAGAAAGGGGAAATAAGATAAGACTGATAAAAGACAACACAAGATGACGTGATGAAATAACGAAACTGTAAGAAATATACAGACCTATCCACAAACTTAATTATTAAGACCAATTCTTAATTATATGTCGTTCATCTGATTAAGAAAACGCCGAAGAGAGAGAAAAAGGGAGGGAGGAAGGGAAAGGGAAAGATAGATAGATAAAGAGAGAGAGGGGGAGAGAGAGAAAACAAAATCCTTAGCCATTAATATACTATTTTTATCAATAATTCTGACATAAATGATGAAAGCAGTCTCTTATCCTGATCACATATGAATTAATTTCCTAGATTGATGGAATATAATAGATGATATAAAATATGTAGACAGATATAAAGACAACGAGAGAGACAGAGAGAGACTGGAAGAGAGAGAGAGAGAGAGAGAGAGAGAGAGAGAGAGAGAGAGAGAGAGAGAGAGAGAGAGAGAGAGAGAGAGAAAGAGATTGGAAGAGAGAGAGAGAGAGAGAGAGAGAGAGAGAGAGAGAGAGAGAGAGAGAGAGAGAGAGAGAGAGAGAGAGAGAATGACATTGATATCTTATCGCACTATAAGATACAGTGCGTTAATAGTGCACATACAACTTTCCTGAAACATTCTTAGAATTTGGTATAACATCAACACAAAAGAATACTTGTGTACAGGCAACAAGAGATAGAAAAAAATATACGTATAAACTTCATGTATTTTGCCTTTCTTAACATTTAACCACGCTATTTTTTTTCTTTTTTAATATATATTTCCCCCCTCTGCTTTTATGGATAAATGTTTTTGTTATGTATTTCACACACACACAAAAAAAAAAAAAAAAAATATATATCGCTCCTTTTATCTTATCTTATTTTATCGTTCCTTTTCTCCTTTACCAATAAATATTTTTTTTCTTGTGTATTTCTCGTTTTGATGAAAACATTTATTATTATTGCTTTCCTGTTTTGCACTTAAGGATAAATTTTGTTTTGTGTATTTCCTCCTTTGATATAATCTCTATACTCAATCCTTTCCTTTGTCTCTATACGGATGTGTGTGTGTGTGTGTGTGTGTGTGTGTGTGTGTGTGTGTGTGTGTGTGTGTGTGTGTGTGTGTGTGTGTGTGTGTGTGTGTGTGTGTGTGTGTTTTCTATGTATTTCACATTTTGGAAAATATCTATATTCTTACCCTTCCAGTTTTTCTCCTTAAGAATGAAAATTTCTTTTATATGTTTTACTTTTTTTTCAAAATAAATCCATATTCTTATCATTTTCCTTTCCACGGATAACTAGAAAAAAGATATTTATATATTTCACTTTTTAAAATGAATCCATATTTCTTTCCTTTTTTGGTCACTTTTCGGATGAATGGTTTTATGTTCTGAAGAATAAATCCACATTCTTATTCCTTTCGTTTTTCCCCCTCGCGGATATATAAAAAAAATCTTTATACATTTCACTTCACGACATTAATAATAATGGCAAAATCAAATAATTCAAAACAGATTTCGTGGAAGACGCGACCTGAGATTCAAAACTTGGGCTTGATATAGATGTGAAAATAGACAGATATGTAGATAGATAGATAGATAGACACACACACACACACACACACACAGATTGAGATTGATATACAAGTAAAAATGAATAGATATGTAGATAGATAGATAGACAGAGAGAGAGAGAGACAGAGAGAAGATTAAAATAGAGAGGAAGAATGCTAACAGAAGGAGGCTAAAGAGAAGACGAGTGACCAGATGAAATAACCGAATTCTCTAACACATGTGTAGGCCTATCTATAAAGATAATCACCTTTTTTCATGATTATACGCCGTTAATTCTTTTAAGATAATTCTTTTGATTTAATTTCCTTCTCGCACACACACACACATGCAGATATAAACACATACACACTCTTTCATGTGTACATGTTATTTGGCATTTATGTCTTTATCCTCATAAAATGTACTTTAAATATCCTAGATGACCAGGAAGCATCAGAGCCACGGTAGCTCACTCAATACCGCTCTTGTGTTTCGTTTCTAAGGACTTGCGTTCGATTCCCCTTTCAGTTGCTTAAAGGAAAACTTTTTATTGTAATTACTTCTTTTTGTTGGCATTATCGCTTTTAGTATTTTCATCATTATCATTGTTATTATTACCATTATCATCATCTCTATCATTATTATTGTTATTATTATTATTGGTATAATTACCATTATCATCATCAATTTATTATTATTATTATCATTATTACTATTATCATTATTATTATTATTATTATTATTATCATCATCATTATCATTACCATTATCATCAATATTATTAATATTATTATTATTATTATTATTATCATTATCCTCATCATCATTATCATTATTATTATCATCATCATCATCATCACCATCATCATCATCATCCACAGAATACTGTAGAAGGGGAAAGGGAAAGGAAGGAGGGGAAGACTTAAGGAAGAAAGAAGGGAGAAAGAGAAAGGGAGAAAAATGGGGCTTCAACAAGGAAAGGGAAATAGAGAAGGCAGAAAGAGGGAGAGGGAAGAGGAGGCTCAGAGAGAAAAAAGGAGGGTGGGGGAGGGAGGGAGAGGGATAAGGGAACGAAGGAGGTGGAGTGGGTAAGGAGGAAGAAGAGGGGAGAGGGGATGGGGAGGGGGGGAGTGGTGTAGGGCTGAAAGTAGGAAGGGAGGAGTGAATTTAAGGAAGATTCGGGGGTGAGAGGGAGTGGCAGAGCGGGGAAGGGAAAGGAAGAGGGAGAGGGACAGGGAGAATGAGAGGGAGAGAAAGAGGAGGTGGAGAGGGAGAAAGGAGGCGAGGAGTAGATGGTGGAGAGTGAAAGAGGGAGAGAAACGTCTTTCCGCGGGTCCTGCGAGTAATAGGGATGCTGATGATAATGCAGATAAGAAAGTAATAACAGTAATAATAACAATAATGATAATAATGATGATGATGGTAATGGTAATAATGTTTATGATAATAATGATAGGGATAATATTGATTATAATTATAATAAAGATGATGATAATAGTAGTGATAACAATGATAACGATAAAAATACCGATAGTAATGATACTACCAATGCTTATAACAACAACAAAAATGAAAGTAAATCATAAGCTTAGAAATCTAACCAAAAAGAATGACATTCACCACGGGTAGACATGACATTTTTAGTGAACAAATTTATAACGATAATATGAATGAATGTAACATGACAACAATACAGATGCAACTTAATCCAACAAATAAATATGATGTAGTGATATAATAAAAGAAATATGATATGATGATGAATTTAGATATGATATGATGAAAAATCTATACACTGACAAGAAAGTAAATATGATATGACAGGAAATATATACATATAATATCTCCACCAAGTAAACATAGCATGACCAATCATTAATAAAGGTAACATGACTGGAATATAGATACAAAAAATCATTCATTTAACAATTTTTTTTTTCACTTTCTTGAAGGGTGAAGACATCTATCTTGTTCTAAGGAGCTGTTGCAGACGTTAGATTGTTAGTGTAGGTTAGTCTTCATTATCAGTGTGTGATATCTGTTTGTTTGTGTGCGTGTGTGCACGTGTGTGTGCTTACGTAATATATCATGAACAATGTTATACAGTAGGTATGTTTCCCTACATGTCTATTAGTCATGCATTTACTTATTAATTTATCATTATTATTTTATAGCAGTTTCTAAACAGGACAGCTTAGTTTTTTGTTCATATGTGTTCCTTTTCTCTCTTTCTTATATATACATATATATATATGTATATATATATGTATGTATATCAACTCTCTCTCTCTCTCTCTCTCTCTCTCTCTCTCTCTCTCTCTCTCTCTCTCTCTCTCTCTCTCTCTCTTCCCCTCCCTCTATCGCTCTCTTTCATTCTCTTCATCTCTCTTCTTTCTATTATCATCTTTCATTCTATTTCCCCCTCTTTGATTCTCTCTCTTTGTCTCATTCTCTCTTGTCTCGTTATTAAAGAATAAATACAGACAGCTGATGAAAACAATCATATATTTTTTACCTATTTCTGTTATCAGTCATATGTGTAATTCCTTAATTAACAATATTACATCTAGTGTTGCGTTGATGCTAATGAAATTGTAAAATATATCAAAATACGATATTATTATTGCATAATATCCATTTGTTACTTATTCAAACATGTTTATTTTTGTTATTTTAGTTTTCTTTCAGTTGACTTTGAGAGAACAAAACAACACAAAATACAAAGTGTTTATATGTGAACGATAAAGGTAAGGTTACAAGAAAGAAATTTTAAAAATGGAAGAGAAAAACACAATAAAATGTCTTGTTTAAAAGAATAACAAATTACATTCATGTAAAATGCAATTGTGAAAATACTTTTATAGGTTTTAATTATGCATATATATTTCACATACGCGGTTATTTTTAGAAAACAAACTGTCATTTATTTGTAAGTATAAAATCCTGCTGGGAAATAATTATAATAATGATACAAAAAAGGACAACAAAATTAGCAACGAAACAAATATTACTGATAACGAAAAAAAGTAATGTTAGTAATAATAACATAAACAATGATGATGAAAACAACAGGAACAACAACAACAACTGTAGTGAACAACTGAGTTAATTAATTGTTGCTGATAAAAAAAAATTTTGATAATAGTACAAAGGAAAGCAAAATTAGCAA
>NC_091571.1:27366612-27373504 GCF_042767895.1 Penaeus vannamei | reverse complement strand
AGAGAGAGAGAGAGAGAGAGAGAGAGAGAGAGATAGAGAGAGATAAAAATAGAGAGGTAAAAAATGCTAACACAAGGAGGCTAAGGGGAAGACGAGTGACAAGATGAAATAACGTAATTCTTTAACCCATATGTAGGCCTACACGTGAAGATAATCACCTTTTCATGATTATACGCCGTTAATCCTTTTAATTAAGAGTGTTCTTTCGATTTTAGTTTCCTTTTCGTGGCCATAAATATAACATTGCAATTAGGAATACCGACAAAAAAGGATATGACATAATCAAACAATTTAAAAAACATGATTTTCTTCCCCCACTTCTCTCTCTCAAAATTTATGTACGTACAAACGCCCGCATATACACTTACACGCATCTAGACACGCACACACATACAAATATAAACATATACACACTCTTTCATCTCTACTTGTTATTTACCATTTATGTCTTTGTCCTCATACAATTTAATATTACCAGATCACCAAAGAAGCCATCAGATTTACGGTAGCCTTTCGCTCACTCAATACCGCTCTTGTGTTTCGTTTCTAAGGACTTGCGTTCGATTCCCCTTTCAGTTACTTAAAGGAAAAACTTTTTATTATGGTTACTTCTTTTTGTTAACATTATCACTTTCGGCATTTTATTATCATTACTATTACCTTTATCACCATCTCCATTATCATTATTATTGTCATTATTGTTTTTATTATTATCACTATTATTACCATTAACATCACTATTTTTATTATTATTGTTATTGTTGCTGTGATTATCATTATTATTATTATTATTATTATTATTATTATTATTATTATTATTATTATTATTATTATTGCCATTATCATCATCACTGTTATTATTATTGTTATTATCATTATCATTATTATTAACATTATTATTATTATTATTATCCTCCTCCTTCTCATTATCATCATAGCAAAATATTGAAGAAGGGGAAAAGGAGAGGAAGGAGGGGAAGACTTAAGGAAGAAAGAAGAGAGAAGTAGATAAGAGAGGAAAAGGAGGCTTCAAAAAGGAAAGGGAGATAAAGAAGTAAGAGGAAGGGGGGAGTGGAAGGAGGAGGCTCAGAAGAGAAAATAAGGGAGGTGGGGGAGGGAGGGAGAGGGATAAGGGAGCGAAGGGAGGTGGAGGGTAGTGAGGGAAGAGAGGAGGGAACGGGGAGTGGGGGTGAGAGGGGGAGGCATGTAGGGCCGAAAGTAAGAAGGAGGAGTGAATTTAAGGAAGATCTGGGAGCAGTGTGGTGAGGCGGAAAGGGCAAGGGGAAGAAGGAGAGGGAGAGGGAGAATGAGAGGGAGAGAAAGAGGAGATGGAGAGGGAGAAAGGAGGCGAGGAGTAGATGGTGGAGGGTGAAAGAGGGAGAGGAACGTCTTTCCGCGGGTCCTGCGAGTAATAGGGATGCTGATGATAATGCAGATAAGGAAGTAATAACAATAACGATAATAATGATGATGATAGTAATGGTAATAATGTTTATGATAATAAAGATGATAATGCTAATAATGATAAGGATAATATTAATCATAATGATAATAGATATGATGATAATAAAAGTGATAACAAAGATAACGATAGTAATGATATTACCAATGCATATAACAACAACAATGAAAATAAATCCTTTGCTTAGAAATCTAACCAAAAAGAATGACCTTCACCACGGGTAGATATGACATTTTTAGTGAGCAAATTTTCAACGATAAAATGAATGAATGTAACATGACAACAATACAGATACTTAATCCAACAAATAAATATGACGTAGAGATATAATTAAAGAAATATGATATGATGATGAATTTAGATATGATATGATGAAAAATATATATACACTGACAAGAAAGTAAATATGATATGACCGGAAATATATACATATATCTCCACCAAGTAAACATAGCAAGACCAATCATTAATAAGGTAACATGACTGGAATATAGATACAAAAATTCATTCATTTAATTACTTTTTTTCATTTCTTTGAAGAAAGACGAAGACATCTATCGTGTTCTGAGGAGCTGTTGCAGACGTTAGATTGTTAGTGTAGGTTAGTCTTCATTATCAGTGTGATATCTGTTTGTTTGTGTGCGTGTGTGTACGTGTGTGCCTACGTAATATATCAGGGACAATGTTATACAATAGGTATGTTTCCCTACATATCTATTATTCATGCATCTCTCTCTCTCTCCTCTCTCTCTCTATCACACTCTTTCATTCTCTTCCTCTCTCTTCTTTCTATCTATTATCATCTTCCTATTTAATTTTCTCTCTCTCTGATTCTCTCTTCTTTGCTCCATTCTCTCTTGTCTCGGTATTAAGAATAAATAAAGAACAGCTGATGAAAACAAAAATATATTTTTACCTATTTGGTGTTATCAGTCATATGTGTAATTGCTGAACACATCTAAAGTTTGCGTTGATGCTAATGAAATTGTAAAACATATCAAAATACGATATGATTATTCATGTAAAACGCAATTGTGAAAATACCCCAAATTCATATTTTGCAGCAGAGAGTAATTCGCTTTATAGGTTTCACTATTCACATATTTGGGCTATTGACGCGTTTATATTCAGAAAAAAACAAAACCAACAAAAACATCAACAACAACTACAATAACGACAACTGTATCGAACACCCTGCAGTGTGGGTTGGCATCCAGTGAGTGATTTCCTCTGCCTTCCGAAAATTCTTAGAACTGCAAACTCTTACGGCATTGCACGCCCCATTTGGCGCCTATGCCTAGTCTCTCTCATCTGTTTTGGGAATAAAACTCGCGACGCTGAATTCATCTCCCTGATATCACTTGATTCGTATGTTCTTTTCTATTTTCATGTTGCACTATTACACTTTTTCTTTGCTTCGATTATCTTCATTTTCTTGGGCTTCTGTTCCTTCTTCTGCCATCTTCATAAAAATGTAAGACATTGTGTACATAGAGAAAATAGGCGATAAGAGAGAGAGAGAGAGAGAGAGAGAGAGAGAGAGAGAGAGAGAGAGAGAGAGAGAGAGAGAGAGAGAGAGAGAGAGAGAGAGAAATGGAAGAGAGAGAGAGAGAGAGAGAGAGAGAGAGAGAGAGAGAGAGAGAGAGAGAGAGAGAGAGAGAGAGAGAGAGAGAGAGAGAGAGAATAGATTGATAGAATACAAATTAGACAGAGAAAACGAGAGAAAGAGGCTAATTACACAACAAAACCAAAACCCCCAAAAACAAAACTAGACACAAAACAGGTGAACCCCTTCAGCATATGAATCCCAAACATCAAATTGTTAAATATCCAAAATGGCGTCATGAGACAACACCTGTCTTCGAGGCGGGGGGGGGGATAAGGGGTTCAATCCCTAGTCCTTTGGTTTTTTTAGTTTCCATTCGTGTCACTAATATAACATTGGGAAGATTAGATAGAAAGGGGGAAATAAGATAACAGACTGATAAAGACAACACCCAAAGATGACGTGGATGAATAACGAAAGTTTAAGAAATAAAAACAGACCTATCCACAAATTTTTAAATTATTAAAAACACTAATTGTAATTATATGTCGTTCATCCAAATTAAGAAAAACGCCGAAGAGAGAGAAAAAGGGAGGAGGAAAGGGGGGAAAGGGAAAGATAGATGATGAGAGAGAAGAGGAGAGAGAGAAAGCCAAAAATCCTTAGCCATAAATATATGATTTTTATCAATAATGCCGACATAAATGATGAAAAGCAGTTCTCTATCCTGATCACATATGAATTAATTTCCTAGATTGATAGATAGAATTTAATAGATGATATAAAAAATGTAGACAAATATAAAGACAACAAGAGAGAGAGAGAGAGAGAGAGAGAGAGAGAGAGAGAGAGAGAGAGAGAGAAAGAGAAAGAGAGAGAGAGAGAGAGAGAAAATGATATTGATATCTTATTGCACTATAAGATACAGTGCGTTAATAGTGCATATATAACTTTCCTGAAACATTCTTAGAATTTAGTAAAACATCACATAAGAATACTTGTTGCCTGTACACGGATGGTCTTAGCCTAAAGAGAGAAGAAAAAAAAAATATACATATAAACAGCGAATTTTCATGTATTTTGCCTTTCTTAACATCTTTATCGTTCGTTTTCTCCTTTGCCGATTAATATTTTTTCTTGCGTATTTTTCGTTTTGCTGAAAACATATTCTTATTGCTTTCCTGTTTTGCACCTAAGGATTAATTTTGTTTTATGTATTTCCTCTATTGTATTTATGTATTATCTCTATACTCAATCCTTTCCTTTGTCTCTATACGGATGTTTTTGTTGTTTTTTTCTATGTATTTCACATTTTGGAAAATCTCTATATTCTTACCCTAGTTTTTCTACTTAAGAGTGAATATTTATTTTATATATTTCACTTTTTTTTTCAAAATAAATCCATATTCTTATTATTTTCCTTTCCACGGATATCTAGAAAAAAGATCTTTATATATTTCACTTTTTAAAATGAATCCATATTCCTTTCCCTTTTTGGCACTTTTCGGTTGAATGTTTTTCTCTGTACTTTTGGCATAAATCCACATTCTATTCTCCCCCTTTTTCATTTTTGCTCCCTCACGAAGAAAAAAATACATTTCATTTTTTTTTTTTTTTTTTTTTACAGATGTATTTGTTTGACAATTTTTTACACACGCACAATTCTTTCCGCCTTTTTGGCCTCCAGAATCCCGCCTTAACCTTAAGCCTGTGGAGCCTAAGGGGCAACTCACCAAGGGGACGGCTGGGTCTCGCGTGGCTGCTCTGTCCTGGATTATACTCCCTATGTGTCGTCAGAATTTTTTTTTTTTTTAATAAAATGGTGTGTCTTTTATGTGTATGGTCTGTTTTTTTAAATTTTTTATTTATTTATTTATTTATTTTTAAGAAAATGTTATATTTTATGTATATGGTCTGATTTTTTAAAAAAGAAAATAGTATTTTTTATGTATATGGTCTGATCTTTTAAAAGAAAATGGTGTGTGTTTTGTGTGTATGGTCTGAGTACATGCGGAGTAAATTTGTATTATGGATTTAGGATATAGATGTATTTTAAGAAGTGAATTACAAAACAAAAACATTTATCCATGTGCAAAAAAAAAAGAAGAAAACTATCAATATAATTTACTTTGAAACATGAACATATGTATATAGATGTAAAAATATCCTTACATTGAGAAAAAGTAAAAGACATAAGAATCTAGATTTATTTTTAAAGAAAATAAAAAATGAACACATAAAACAAGGGGGAAAAGGTGAGATAAAATATAAAAATCTATATAACGAAGCTCAGCTTGCCAAGGGAAAGTCAGGCAGGATTGCACTCGGAGATCTCTGGAGGAAATCCTACCTTATTTCATCTTTTTCTTCTCAGGTTAGTGAGGATGGATCTGGGTAGATGTTGTTTTACAGGATTTAGAATAATATTCGGTATTTATCGCGTGGGAACAAGGGGTGGCGCGAATTTAAATAAATATTAGTTCCGGCTATGATGGCAGTGACAGCGATAAAGATGGTAATGATGACGGTAATGATGATGATGGTGGTGGTGGTGGTGGTGATGATGGTGGACATGATGGACAAGAGGAGGTTGAGAACGCGGGTGATGATGATAGGGGAAATAATAACAATAGTAGTAGTTAAAATAATAATAGTAGTGCTAGAAATGATAATGATAATTATAATAATGATAAGTGATAATGATAAATAAGGCTTATGATGATATTACTACTGTTACTATTACTACGACTGATTATGATAATAATGTTAATGATACACTACTACTACTATTCTTACTACTAATGATAATGGACTATGGCAGTTATATTGATGACAATGATGACAACGGTATGAGTAACAAATTAATATGATAAGTTTAAAGTAAACAGATAGCTGATGTCACATTTCATTGCATGATGTTAGCAATAATGATAATGATAATTACAATAAAATAATGATAATACGAATACTAATAATGATAATAATAACAATAGTAATAACAATGATGATGATAATAATGATAATTAAAGTAATAACAATACTACTACTGATAAAAAATGGTAATGATAGTGATGATAATAATAATTATTATGCTGATCATCATCATTATCATTACCATGATAATAATGATAATAATAATGATATGAAAATGCTGAAAATGATAATGACAAAGAACAAAAAGAAGGATCTATAATAATAAAAATTTTCCTTTAGGTAACTGAAAAGGGAATCGAACGCAAGTCCTTAGAAACGAAACACAAGAGCGGTATTGAGTGAGCTACCGTGGCTCTGATATTTCCTGGTCATCTGGTAAATTTAAAGTGTGGATGAAGACATAAATGCTAATTACAGACATGTACACATGAACGAGTGTGTATGTCTTTATATCTGATGTGTGTGTGCCTCTAGGTGCCTGTAAGTGCATGTGCGGGCGTTTGTGCATATATAAGTTTTGAGAGAGAGAGAGAGAGAGAGAGAGAGAGAGAGAGAGAGAGAGAGAGAGAGAGAGAGAGAGAGAGAGAGAGAGAGAGAGAGAGAGAGAGAGAGGGGGTGGGTGGGTGGTGGGGGAGAGAAGATAACAGACTGAGGAAAAAAAGGCACATAGATAAATGGAGTTATGAAATACCCAGGTTTCGCCCTGAAATATGCAGGCCTAACCATAACATAATGAAATGGGCATTTATACGTTATAAGCTGTTAATCCGATTAAAGGGGAAAAATGCCATGAAGAGAGAGAGATAGAGAGAGAGAGAGAGAGAGAGAGAGAGAGAGAGAGAGAGAGAGAGAGAGAGAGAGAGAGAGAGAGAGAGAGAGAGAGAGAGAGAGATACATAGGAAGACAATAATAAAGAGAGAAAAATCAGATGAACGGTTTTTGTAGTTTCT
>NC_091571.1:27344112-27361612 GCF_042767895.1 Penaeus vannamei | reverse complement strand
ATAATAATAACAATGGTAATAACAATGATGATGATAATAATAAAGTAATAACAATACTACTACTGAAAAAAATGGTAATGATGAAAACAATAATAATGATTATGATGATGATCATCATCATTATCATCACCATAATGATAATGATAATATGAAAATGCTGAAAGTGATAATGACAACAAAAAGAAGTAACCATAATAAAAAGTTTTTCCTTTAAGTAACTGAAAGGGGAATCGAACGCAAGTCCTTAGAAACGAAACACAAGAAATATGCAGGCCTAACCATAAAATAATCAACACGGGCATTTACACGGTTTTAAGCCGTTAATCCGATTAAGAAAATGCCACGAAGAGAGATAGATAGATAGGGAGAGCGAGAGAGAGAGAGAGAGAGATAGGGGGAGGGAGAGAAGAGAGGGAGAAAGAGTAAGGAGGGTAGGGAAAGAGAGATAGGGGGAGGGAGAGGAGAGAGGGAGATAGAGTAAGGAGGGTAGAGAGAGAGAATGGAAAGGAAGATGATAATAAAGAGAGAAAAATCAGATGAACGGTTTTTGTAGTTTCTCTTTGTTTGTTTTTGGTTTGCGACGAAATTATCATTATGATGAGTTTAGTCTATATTCAGTGTGTGTGTGTGTGTGTGTGTGTGTGTGTGTGTGTGTGTGTGTGTGTGTGTGTGTGTGTGTGTGTGTGTGTGTGCATACATATATAAATGACACAACACACTCTCTCCATCTATCTATCTATCTGCCTAACCTTGTTTATATATATCTCCGTCTACCAATTAATAATATTTCTCTTCGTCCATTAAACATTCTTTATTGAGTATTTTATACATTGGCAGCACGTTTGATTGATCTTATTTTCCCTCTCTGTCCTATTCTATCCCAAGACATCCTCTCTCTTTTAAATCTTAAATCTTAAAATCATCTATCAGGCTCTCTCTCTATCTCTCGTTGTCTTTATATCTATTTTTTATATCATCTATCAATCAATATATTTTGCTTTCTTTTTTCCCCTCTATTTTAATCTTCTCTCTCTCTTTTCTTCTTTGTCATACTCTCTCTTCCTCATACTCTTACTCTCTCTCTTTCTCTCGTTGTCTTTATATCTATCTTTTTATATCATTTATCTCTATCAATCTAGAAAATGAACGCCATCTTGTGTTTTTTCTCAGTCTGTTATCTTATTTCCCTTTTCTATCCTAATCTTCCCAATCCTCTCTCCCTCATAAAGGAAATAAATTCATATGAATAAAAAAAATTACAAATTGGCAGACAGACAGAGACAGATACAGAAACAGAATGAGAGAGAGAGCGAGAGCGAGAGAGAGAGAGAGAGAGAGAGAGAGAGAGAGAGAGAGAGAGAGAGAGAGAGAGAGAGAGAGAGAGAGAGAGAGAGAGAGAGAGAGAGAGAGAGAGAGAAGATTAAAATAGAGAAAAACAAAAAACAAAAACAAAATGCTAACACAAGGAGGCTAAGGAAGGGACGAGTGTCAAGATGAAATAACGGAATTATGTAACGCATATGTAGGCCTATCCATGAGGATAATCACCATTTTCATGATTATATGCCGTTAATCTGATTAAGAAAATGCCAGAGATAGACAGATAGATAGATAGTAAGGTAGATAGAAAGAGAGATAGAGGGAGAGTAACAAATACAATGATGTTAATAATGATAATAAAGATAATTGTAATTATGAGAATAATAATAGCAACAATAATGATAACTGTTATTGTAATGATAATAATTTTGATTATTATGGTCGACATAGATTACCATCATTGTGATAACAATGATGATAATAATGATAATAACAAGAATAAAAAACGATAATGATAATCATAATAATAAGAATGGTAAAAGTAATGATAATGATAATAATATTAGCAATAATGATAAGGATAATAATAACAAAATAATAATAATAACAATAAAACAATAATAGTAACAATAATAATCATTATTTTAATAATAATGATAATGATAATAATAATGACAAAAATGATTTATGATGATAATGATAATTACAATAATGAAAATGACAATAAAGATAATGATAATGATGATGATAATAACAACAAAAATAATAATGATAATAATAATAACAATGCTAATAATGATGATAATAATGATAAAGTAATAACAATACTACTACTGGAAAAAAGGTAATGATGAAAACAATAATAATGATTATGATGCTGATCATCATCATTATCATCACCATAATGATAATGATAATATGAAAATGCTGAAAGTGATAATGACAACAAAAAGAAGTAACCATAATAAAAAGTTTTTCCTTTAAGTAACTGAAAGGGGAATCGAACGCAAGTCCTTAGAAACGAAACACAAGAGCGGTATTGAGTGAGCTACCGTGGCTCTGATATTTCCTGGTCATCTTGTAAATTCAAAGTACAGCCTATGTGGATGAAGACAAAATGCTAAATAAAAACATGAATACATGAACGAGTGTGTATGTCTTTATATCTGTATGTGTGTGTGCCTTTTGGTGCGAGTAAGTGCATATACGGGCGTTTGTGCATGCATAAGTTTTGAGAGAGAGAGAGAGAGAGAGAGAGAGAGAGAGAGAGAGAGAGAGAGAGAGAGAGAGAGAGAGAGAGAGAGAGAGAGAGAGAGAGGGAGGGTGGGTGGGGAGAGAGAGAAGATAACAGACTGAGAAAAAGCTAATGGAAGATAACAAAATGGAGTTATGAAATAATGGAATTCTGCCTGAAATATGCAAGCCTAACCATAACATAATCAACAAGGGCATTTAAACGGTTATAAGCCGTTACTCCGATTAAGAAAATGCCACGAAGAGAGATAGATAGATAGATAGAGAGAGAGAGAGAGAGATAGGAAGATAATAATGAAGGGAGAAAATCAGATGAACGGTTTTTGTAGTTTCTCTTTGTTTGTTTTTGGTTTGCGACGAAATTATCATTATGATGTGTTTAGTCTATATTCAGTGTGTGTGTGTGTGTGTAGATACATATTTGAATGACACAACACACACTCTCTCCATCTATCTATCTATTTACCCAACCTTGTTTACATATATCTCCGTCTTCCAATTTATATTCCTTCTCCTCGTCCATTAACATTCTTCACTGAGTACTTTATACATTGGCAGTACGTTTGATAGATCTTATTTTCCCTTTCTATCCTATTCTATCATACTACACTCTCTTTCTCATACTCTCACTCTCTCTCTCTCTCTCTCTCTCTTTCTCTTTCTCTCGTTGTCTTTATATCTATTTTTTATATCATTTATCAATCTATATCAATCTAGAAAATGAACGACTATGTTTGTTAATAGACGCGTATTTCTTACAGATTTTCGTGATTTCATCTAGCCATCTTGTGTTGTTTTTTCTCAGTCTGTTATCTTATTTCCCTCTTTCTTTCTTAATCTTCCCAATCCTCTCTCGTTCTTAAAGGAAATTAATTCATATGAATTCAAAACATTTACAAATTGAGATTTTGGGGAAGACCGCGAGCTGGGATTCAAAACTCTAACCTTAGTAACTTTGGCTTGATGTAGATGTAAAAATAGATAGATATGTAGATAGATAGATAGATAGATAGATAGACAGATAGATAGATAGATAGATAGATAGATAGATAGATAGATAGATAGATAGATAGATAGATAGAGAGAGAGAGAGAGAGAGAGAGAGAGAGATAGAAAGAGAAGATTAGAATAGAGGAAAAAAATGCTAACACAAGGAGGCTAAGGGGAAGACGAGTAATATCCATAAAGATAATCCCCATTTTCATGATTGTATGCCGTTAATCCGATCAAGAAAATGCCAGAGATAGACAGATAGACAGATGGAAAGGTAGATAGAGAGAAAGATACAGGGAGAGTAACAAATACAATGATGTTAATAATGATAACAAAGATAATTGTAATTATGATAATAATAAAGTGGAATAATAATGATAACTGTTATTGTAATGATTATGATATTTTAAATTGTTATGATTAAGACATAGATTACCATCATTGTAATAACAGTGATGATAATAACAATGGTAATAGCATTAATGAAATACGATAGTGATAATGATAATAACAATGATAATGGTAAAAGTAATAATAATGATAATGATATTAGTAATAATGATAATAATATTAGTAATGATGATGATGATGATGATGATGATGATGATGATGATGATGATGATGATGATGATGATGATGATGATGATGATGATGATGATGATGATTATGATGATGATAATAATAATAATAATAACAATAATAATAATAATAATAATAATAACAATAATAATAATAATAATAATAATAATAATAATAAAAATAAATAATGATAATAATGATAATCACAATAATGAAAATGACAATCAAGATAATAATAATGATGATAATAACAATAATACTAATGATAATTATAAAGATAATAATAACAATGGTAATAACAATAGTGATGATGCTAATAACAAAAAGAAGTAACCATAATAAAAAGCTTTTCCTTTAAGTAACTGAAAGGGGAATCGAACGCAAGTCCTTAGAAACGAAACACAAGAGCGGTATTGAGTGAGCTACCGTGGCTCTGATATTTCCAGGTCATCTGGTAAATTTAAAGTACGGTCTATGTGGATGAGGACTTATATGATAATTTGAGACATGTACACATGAACGAGTGTGTATGTGGATATATCTGTATGTAACCAACCAACAAACAAACGCGACCTAAAACATAACCTCCTTCACGTAGATAATAAGAATAATAACAATCATCATCATCAAAATCATAGAAATAAATATTATGAATAAAAACCTTTCCATCTGCCTCAAAGAAAGAAAGAAAGAAAGAAAGAAAGAAAATAATTGAAGGTGAGACCTTCCACTCGGACGTCACGAGACAGACCCCGCACCCAGAGAGAGACAGGCAGACAGACAGTGAGATTGAGAAAGAGAGAGAGAAAGAGGGAGGGAGATAGAGAGACAGAGAGAGAGACAGTGAGCCAGAGAAAGAGAGAGAGAGGGAGAGAGAGAGAGAGAAAGAAGATTAAAATAGAGAGGAGAAAAGGGAAACAAAATGGTAACACAAGGAGGGCAAGAGGAAGACGAGTGACAAGATGAAATAACGGAATTCTGTAACACATATGCAGGCCTATCCATGAAAATAATTTCCATGATTATACGCCGTTGATCTGATTAAGAAAATGCCAGAGAGATAGAGAGTTAGATAGATAAGATAAAGATAGAGATTGAGTGATAGATAGATAGATAGATAGAGAGAGAGAGAGAGAATGCAATGTTAATAATTACATATAAAAAATGTAAAACCTGCAGTTTATGAATGGAGATGGAGAGCGAGAGCAAGAGCGAGAGCGAGAGAGAGAGAGAGAGAGAGAGAGAGAGAGAGAGAGAGAGAGAGAGAGAGAGAGAGAGAGAGAGAGAATAGAGAGAGGAGATGAGAGAGAGAGAGACTGAAAGGGAGAGTGAGATTGGAAGAGAGTGTGTGTGAGAGAGAGAGAGAAAGAGGGACTGGAAGAGAGAGAGTGTGAGATTGGAAGAGAGAGAGAGATTCGAAACTCTAAGCTTTGGCTTGATACAGATGTAAAAATAGATAGATACATAGAGACTGATAGATGACATAAAGATTGAGATTTTAAGATTTAAGATTCAGGAGAGAGAGAGAGAGAGAGAGAGAGAGAGAGAGAGAGAGAGAGAGAGAGAGAGAGAGAGAGAGAGAGAGAGAGAGAAAATGTTTAATGAACGAGGAAAAAGATTTTTCTCTCTTTGTTATCATCTCCCTATGCATCTCTCGCTCCCTCTCTCCTCCTCCCCCTATCTCTATCTCTCTCCCTATCTCTTGCTCTCTTTATATCCCCCATCTTTCTTGCTCTCTCTCTCTTCATGGCATTTTCTTAATCGGATTAACCGGCTGTAAAGGATCTTTTGTTTTAAATGGTGCACTTCGTCATTAGATTAATTACATCATCCATTCAGGTTATTCACTTTCATTAAAATGGGGTATAAAAAGAATCCTATTTCCATCACCATATGTATATTTACAACAAGATATAAACAAAAGTATCAAAGTATGTCAAAAGCCACGTCCCTGCGAGCGGGTCAACGGCCCAGGTGCCACGGGGCTTGTTCGGGCTTGGCGCTCCTCCGATTAACCTGGGGCACGGGAGATGAAGCAGAGTGGCGCCTGGCGTCAGCAAATCCATTTAAATAGACATAGAAAGACTGAAAACAAAGAAATGACTATAAATATATTACTTTTATAACAAATATCACACTATACCACGCTATACGAATTAGCGTATTAATCACAGCGTGTCCTCACGAGGCGAGGGTCACAGTGCTCACTCGAACAAGTGGTGTGGCAAAGTGACCGATTGAAAGGCGTGAAAAGACCGGGTGAGGCATACCTACACGCATGCGCATCACAGTAAGGGGGTACGACGTAACTCATTTTTACACAAATAAACATACGTAAATAAACCTTTTAACCTGTATAAATATTTAACAATACTTTAGCAGTATTTATTATTCTATTTTTTAGGTTAATTGTGTCAATTATTTATATCCCGATACCAAAATTATATACAATTTAATCATACAATATAGTAAATATGTTATATAATCCCTTTACAACGGCTTATAGCCCTGGAAATGCCCATGTTGATTATTTCATGGTTAGACCTGCATATTTCAGGTAGAATTCCGTTATTTCATGTTTCTCATACACTCTTTCTTTCTCTTTTCAGTCCTCTCTCATTTTCATTTTTGCTCTCTCTCTCTCTCTCTCTCTCTCTCTCTCTCTCTCTCTCTCTCTCTATATATATATATATATATATATATATATATATATATATATATATATATATATATATATTCATCTCCGCATCAATCTAAGGTTAGGATTTTGAAACCTCGCGATAAAAGCGGTTTTCCTCAATGACCGAATCATAATTTTTATATCGCCTTATTATGCTGTCATCATTCTTGGCAGTGATATTGATGGAATTGATACATTCATGGCCAAGGATTTGAAAATGTGTGTGTTTGTGTGGATGTGTCTGTGTGTGTTTAACGGAGAAGTATATATCTATCTAAATGGTAACACAAGATTATAATAAGAGAATTATATAATAATGACACAATCAAACCATCTAAAAAGTATGATTTGGGGCAAGACCGCTTATATCGGCGACACAAGATGGCGTGATGAAATAACGAAACTGTAAGAATTCTGCAGACAGAGGGGATGGGGAGGGAGAAAGAGAGAGAGAAATAGAGAAGATTAAAATAAAGAGGAAAGAAAGAAAACAAAATGCTAACACAAGGAGGCTAAGGGGAAGACGAGTGACAAGATGAAATAACGGAATTCTGCAACATATGCAGGCCTATCCATGGAAATAATCACCATTTCCATGATTATACGCCGATTTAGAAAAAAAGTCTAGAGAAATAGATAGATAGAGAGATAGAATGCAATATTAATGATAACTACATAAACCCACCCCCCCAAAAAACAAAAAACAAAAAAAAACTGCAGTTTATGATGGAGAGAAGTGGGGAAGGGGGAGAAAGAGAGAGAGAGAGAATGAGAATGAGACAGATACAGAGAGGCTAATTACACAACAAACCAAACCCCCCAAACAAACCAGACACAAAATGCACTGCATCATATGAATCCCAAACAGCAGAGTGTTAAATATCCAAAATGGCGTCATGAGACAACACCTGCCTTCGAGGTGGGAGGGGGGGGGGGGATAGGGTTCGAATCTCTAGTTCCTTTGTTTTAGTTTCCATTTCGTGGCCATTAAGATAATACGTTTATTAGTAATACCGACAAAAATAATAATGTCAAAATCAAACAATTTTGCGAGTTGAAATTCAAAACTCTAACATTAGTATCTTTGGCTTGATATAGATGTAGATAGATAGAGTGAGAGAGAGAGAGAGAGAGAGAGAGAGGAGAGAGAGAGAGTGAGAGAGAGAGAGAGAGAGAGAGAGAGAGAGAGAGAGAGATTGAGATTGATATAAAGCAAGTAAAAATGGATAGATATGTAGATAGATTTGATATGACAGCAGGAAAGAGAAAAGATAGAGACACGGAGAGAGAGAGAGATTAGGAATAGAGAGGAAAAAATGCTAACACAAGTAGAGGCTAAGGGGAAGACTGAGTAACAAAAAGATGAAATAACGGGAATTCTATGCTAACACATATGTAGGCCTATCCATGAAAATAATCACATTTTTCAAGATTATACGCCGTCAATCCTTTTTTTAAGAGAGTTCTTTCGATTTTAGTTTCCTTTTCGTGGCCATAAATGTAACATTTATGTACTCATAAGCGCCCGCATACACACTTACACGCATCTAGAGACACACACATACACCTATAAACACATACACACTCTTTCATATCAACATGCTATTTAGCAGTTGTCTTTGTCCTCATTGAATGTACTTTAAATTTACCAGATGACCAGGAAGCATCAGAGCCACGGTAGCTCACTCAATACCGCTCTTGTGTTTCGTTTCTAAGGACTTGCGTTCGATTCCCTTTTCAGTTACTTAAAGGAAAATCTTTTATTATGGTTACCTCTTTTTGTTGGTATCATCGCTTTTAGCATTTTTATTATTGCCATTATCATCATCACTATTATTATTATCATCATTATTATTATTATTATTGTCATTATCATCATCACTATTATTATTATTATCATTATTATTATTATTATTGTCATTATCATCATCATTATTATTATTATTATCATTATTATTATTATTATCCTCCTCCTCATTATCATCATTATCATAACAAAATATTGAAGAAGGGGAAAGGGAAAGGAAGGAGGGGAAGACTTAAGGAAGAAAGAAGGGAGAAGGAGTAAGAGAGGAAAAGGGGGCTTCAAAAAGGAAAGGGAGATAAAGAAGGCAGAAAGGTAGGGAGAAGGAAGAGGAGACTCAGAGAGAAAAAAGGAGGGTGGGGGAGGGAGGGAGAAGGATAAGGGAACGAAGGGAGGTAGAGTGGGTAAGGAGGAAGAGGAGGGGGAGACGGGGAGGGAGTGAGGGGGAGGGGGGAGAGGTGTAGGGCTGGAAAGTAGGAAGGGAGGAGTGAATTTAAGGAAGGTTCAGGAGTGAGAGGAGGTGGCAGAGCGGGAAAGGGAAAGGAAGAAGGAGAGGGACAGGGAGAATGAGAGGGAGAGAAAGAGGAGGTGGAGAAGGAGAAAGGAGGCGAGGAGTAGATGGTGGAGGATGAAAGAGGGAGAGAAACGTCTTTCCGCGGGTCCTGCGAGTAATAGGGATGCTGATGATAATGCAGATAAGGAAGTAATAACAATAATAATAACAATAATGATAATAATGATGATGATGGTAATGGTAATAACGTTTATGATAATAATGATAGGGATAATATTGATTATAATTATAATAAAGATGATGATAATAGTAGTGATAACAATGATAACGATAAAAATATCGATAGTAATGATACTACCAATGCATATAACAACAACAAAAATGAAAGTAAATCATATGCTTAGAAATCTAACCAAAAAGAATGACATTCATCATGGGTAGACATGACAATTTTAGTGAACAAATTTATAACGATAAAATGAATGAATGTAACATGACAACAATACAGATGCAACTTAATCCAACAAATAGATATGATGTAGTGATATAATAAAAGAAATATGATATGATGATGAATTTAGATATGATATATGATAAATATATACACTGACAAGAAAGTAAATATGATATGACAGGAAATATATACATATAATATCTCCACCAAGTAAACATAGCAAGACCAATCATTTATTAAGGTAACATGACTTCATTATAGATACAAAAAATAATTCATTTAACTAGTTATTTAATTTCTTTGAAGAAAGACGAAGACATCTATCGTGTTCTGAGGAGCTGTTGCAGACGTTAGATTGTTAGTGTAGGTTAGTCTTCGTCATCAGTGTGTGATATCTGTTTGTGTGTGTGTGTGTTTGTGTGCGTGTGTGTACGTGTGTGTGTCTACGTAATATATCAGGGACAATGCTATACAGTAGGTATGTTTCCCTACATGTCTATTATTCTTGCATTTACTTATTTATCTATCATGATTATCTTTATAGCAGTTTCTAAATAGGACAGCTTAGTTCTTTGTTCATATGTGTTCCTTTTCTCTCTTTTCATTTTCTCTCTCTCTCTCTCTCTCTCTCTCTCTCTCTCTGTAGTGTATATATGTGAACAATAAAGGTAAGGTTACAAGAAAGAAATGATAAAAAATGGAAGAGGAAAACGCAAAAAAACGTCTTGTTAGAATAACATATCACATTCATGTAAAATGTAGTTGTGAAAACACCAATTCATATTTTGCAGCAGAGGGAATTTATAGGTTTTAATTATTCATATACATTTCACATGCGCGGTTATATTCAGAACAAAAATTGTCATTTATTTGTAAGTATAAAATCCTGATGAGAAATAATTATAATAATGATACAAAAAAGGACAAAATTAGCAACGAGACAAATAATACTGTTGACGAAAAAAAGGAATATTAGTAATACTAACATTAACAATGATGATGAAAATACGTACATAGAGAAAATGGGTGATAAGAGAGAGAGAGAGAGAGAGATTGGAAGAGAGAGAGAGAGAGAGAGAGAGAGAGAGAGAGAGAGAGAGAGAGAGAGAGAGAGAGAGAGAGAGAGGGAGAGAGAGAGAGAGAATATGAGAGAGAGAGAGGGAGGGAGAGAGAGAGAGAGAGACGATAGATTGATAGATACAAAATTAGACAGAGAAAACGAGAGAAAGAGGATAATTACACAACAAACCAAACCCCCCAAAACAAACCAGACACAAAATGCACTGCATCATATGAATCCCAAACAGCAAATTGTTAAATATCCAAAATGGCGTCATGAGACAACACCTGCCTTCGAGGCGGGGGGGGGGGAGGGTTCGAATCCCTAGTCCTTTGGTTTTAGTTTCCATTTCGTGGCCAGTAAATTAACATTGGGAAGATTAGGATAGAAAGGGGAAATAAGATAACAGACTGAGAATAGGCAACACAAGATGACGTGATGAAATAACGAAACTGTAAGAAATATACAGGCCTATCCACAAACAATTATTAAGACCAATTCTTAATTATATGTCGTTCATCCGATTAAGAAAAAGGGAGGGAAGAAGGAAAAAGGGAAAGATAGATAGATAAAGAGAGAGAGGGAGAGAGAGAAAGCCAAATCCTTGGCCATAAATATATGATTTTCATCAATAATGCCGACATAAATGATGAAAGCAGTCTCTTATCCTGATCACACATATGAATTAATTTCCTAGATTGGATAGATAGAATTTAATAGATGATATATAAAATGTAGACAAATATAGCAAGACAACAAGAGAGAGAGAGAGATTGGAAGAGAGAGAGAGAGAGAGAGAGAGAGAGATGAGAGAGAGGGAGAGAGAGAGAGAGAGAGAGAGAGAGAGAGAGAGAGGAGAGAGAGAGAGAGAGAGATATGGAAGAGAGAGAGAGAGAGAGGGGGGGGGAGAGAGAAAGAGAAAGAGAGAGAGAGAGAGAAAGAGGGACAGAGACAGAGACAGAGAGAGAGAGAATGATATTGATATCTTATTGCACTATAAGATGCAGTGCGTTAATAGTGCATATACAACTTTCCTGAAACATTCTTAGAATTTGGTAAAGCATCAACACAAAAGAATACTTGTTGCCTGTACACTGATGGTCTTAGCCTAAAGATATAGAAATAAACGTACATATAATTTTTGAATTTACAGCAAGGATCTGCGAATCTTCATGTATTTTGCCTTTCTTAACATTTAGCTACACTAATTTTAAAAATATTTTCCACCTTTCCTTTTATGGATAAATGTTTTTGTTTTACGTATTTCACTTAAAAAATCTTTGTTCTTTTATCGTTCCTTTTCTCCTTTACCGATAATTTTGTGTGTGTGTGTGTATTTCTCGTTTTGATGAAAACATTCTTATTGCTTTCCTGTTTTACACCTAAGGATTAATTTTGTTTTGTGTATTTCCTTCTTTGATATAATCTCTATACTCAATCCTTTCCTTTGTCTCTATACGGATGTTTTTGTTGTTGTTGTTTTTTTTTATGTATTTCACATTTTGGAAAATATCTATATTCTTACCGTTCCAGTTTTTCTCCTTAAGAATGAATATTTCTTTTATATGTTTTAATTGATTTTTTTTTCAAAATAAATCCATATTATTATTATTTTCCTTTCCAATGATATGTAGAAAAAAAAAATCTTTATATATTTCACTTTTTCAAATGAATCCATATTTCTTTCCTTTTTTGCACTTTTTGGATGAATGTTCTTAAGAATAAAGCCACATTCTTATTCCTTTCATTTTCCCCCTCGCTGAGATATATAAAAAAAACTTTATACATTTCACTTCACGACATAAATAATAATGGCAAAATCAAACAATTAAAAAAAATAGATTTCGTGGAAGACGCGAGCTGAGATTCAAAACTTTGGCTTGATATAGATGTAAAAATAGGCAGATATGTAGATAGATAGATAGACACAGAGAGAGAGAGAGATTGAGATTGATATACAAGTAAAAATGGATAGATATGTAGATAGATAGATAGACAGAGAAAAAGAAAGAGACAGACAGAGAGAGAAAGAGAGAGAGAGAGACAGACAGACAGAGAGAAGATTAAAATAGAGAGGAAAAATGCTAACACAAGGAGGCTAAGGGGAAGACGAGTAACAAGATGAAATAACGGAATTCTCTAACACATATGTAGGCCTATCCATGAAAATAATCCCTTTTTCATGATTATACGCCGTCAATCCTTTTTTAAGATAGTTCTTTCGATTTCAGTTTCCTTTTCGTGGTCATAAATGTAACATTGTTATTAGTATTACCGACAAAAAAGGGATGTTGACATAATCAAACAATTTAAAAAAACATAATATCTTTTCCCAAACCTCTCTCTCTCAAAACATATGTACGTACAAACGCCCGCATGTACACTTACACGCATCTAGACACACACACACACACATACAAATATAAACATATACACACTCTTTCATCTCTACATGTTATTTAGCATTTATGTCTTTGTCCTCATAGAATGTACTTTAAAAATACCAGATCACCAGGAAGCATCAGAGCCACGGTAGCTCACTCAATACCGCTCTTGTGTTTAGTTTCTAAGGACTTGCGTTCGATTCCCCTTTCAGTTACTTAAAGGAAAACTTTTTATTATGGTTACTTCTTTTTGTTGGCATTATCACTTTTAGCATTTTTTATCATTGTTATTTTCTTTATCATCATATCTATTATTATTATTATCATTATTGTTATTATCATTATTATTATTATCATTATTATTATTATCCTCCTCCTCCTCCTCCTCATGTTCATCATCATCATAACAAAATATTGAAGAAGGGGAAAGGGAAAGGAAGAAGGGAAGACTTAAGGAAGAAAAAAGGGAGAAGGAGTAAGAGAGGGGAAGGGGGCTTTAAAAAGGAAAGGGAGATGAAGAAGGCAGAAAGGGAGGGAGAAGGAAGAGGAGGCTCAGAGAGAAAAAAAAGGAGGTGGGGGAGGGAGGGAGAGGGATAAGGGAACGAAGGAGGTGCAGTGGGTAAGGAGGGGCAAAGAGGAGGCAGGGACGGCGAGGGGGTGGATGGAGAGGGGGGGAGGGGAAAGATGTAGGGCTGAAAGTAGCAGAAGGGAGGAGTGAATTTAATGAAGATTCGGGGAGTGAGAGGGAGTGGCAGAGCGGGGAAGGGGAAAGGAAGAGGGAGAGGGAGAATGAGAGGGAGAGAAAAAGGAGGTGGAGAGGGAGAAAAGAGGCGAGGAGTAGATGGTGGAGGGTGAAAGAGGGAGAGGAGCGTCTTTCCGTGAGTCCTGCGAGTAATAGGGATACTAATGATAATGCAAATGAGAAAGAAATAAAAATAATGATGATGATAGTAAAGGTAATAATGTTTATGATAATAAAGATAATAATGATAAGGATAATATTAATCATAATGATAATAGATATGATGATAATAAAAGTGATAACAAAGATAACGATAGTAAAGATACTACCGATGCATATAACAACAACAACAATGAAAATAAATCATATGCTTAGAAATCTAACCAAAAAGAATGACATTGAACACGGGTAGATATGACATTTTTAGTGAACAAATTTACAACGATAAAATGAATGAATGTAACATAAAAAAAAATGCAGATGCAAGTTAATCCAACAAATAAATATGATGTAGTGATATAATAAAAGAAATATGATATGATGATGAATTTAGATATGATATATGATAAATATATACACTGAAAAGAAAGTAAATATGATATGACAGGAAATATATACATGTACTATCTCCACCAAGTAAACATAGCATGGCCAATCATTAATAAAGGTAACATGACTGGAATATAGATACAAAAAATAATTCATTTAACAAATTATTTCATTTCTTTGAAGGGTGAAGACATCTATCGTGTTCTGAGGAGCTGTTGCAGACGTTAGATTGTTAGTGTAGGTTAGTCTTCATTATCAGTGTGTGATATCTGTTTGTTTGTCTGTGTGTGTGTGTGTGTGTAATATATCAGGGACAATGTTATACAGTATACATGTTTCCTTACATGTCTATTATTCTTGTATTTACTTATTTATTTATTATTATAATTTTTATAGCAGTTTCTAAACAGGACAGATTAGTTCTTTGTTCATATGTGTTCCTTTCCTCTCTTTCCGTTTTCTCTTCTTCCTCTCTCTCTCTCTCTCTCTCTCTCTCTCTCTCTCTCTCTCTCTCTCTCTCTCTCTCTCTCTCTCTCTCTCTCTCCTTCTCTCTCTCTCTTTCTCTTTCTCTCTCTCTCTCCTCTCTCTCTCTCCTTCTCTCTCTCTCTCCTTCTCTCTCTCTATCACTCTCTTTCATTCTCTTCCTCTCTCTTCTTTCTATCTATTATCATCTCTCATTCTATTTCCCTCTCTCCGATTCTCTCTTTTTGTCTCATTCTCTCTTGTCTCGGTATTAAAGAATAAATACAGATAGCTGATGAAAACAATCATATATTTTTTACCTATTTGTGTTATCAGTCATATGTGTAATTCCTTAATTAACAATATTACATCTAGTGTTGCGTTGATGCTAATGAAGTTATATGGGGAAGACGTGAGCTGAGATTCAAAACTCTAACCTTAGTATCTTTGGCTTGATGTAGATGTAAAAAAAGACAGATATGTAAATAGATAGATTGACAGAGAGAGAGAGAGAGAAAAAAAGGGGGGGGGGGGTAGGGAGGAAGGCAGGGAGATTGTGATTGATATACAAGTAAAAATGGATAGATATGTAGATAGATAAACAGCGAGAAAGAAAGAGACAGACAGAGAGAGAGAGAAAGAGAGATAAGACTAAAATAGAGAGAAAAAAAAATGCTAACACAAGGAGGCTAAGGGGAAGACGAATAACAAGATGAAATAACGATATTATTTAACACACATGCAGGCCTATCCATGAAAATAATCACCTTTTTCATGATTATACGCTGTCAATCTTTTTAATTAAGAGAGTTCTTTCGATTTTAGTTTCCTTTTCGTGGTCATAAATGTAACATTGTTATCAGTAATAAAGGCAAAAAAGGATAATGACATGATCAAACAATTTAAAAACCATTATTTCTCCCCTAACCCCCCCCCCCCACCCCCAACCTCTCTCAAAACTTATGTAAGTCCAAAAGCCTGCATATACACTTACACGCATCTAGAGACACACACACATACAGATATAAACACATACACACTCTTTCATCTCTACATGTTGTTATTTAGCATTTATGTCTCTGTCCTCATAGAATGTACTTTAAATACACCAGATGACCAGGAAGCATCAGAGCCACGGTAGCTCACTCAATACCGCTCTTGTGTTTCGTTTCTAAGGACTTGCGTTCGATTCCCTTTCAGTTACTTAAAGGAAAATCTTTTTATTATGGTTACTTCTTTTTGTTGGCATTATCACTTTTAGCATTTTTATTATTATCATTATTATTTCCTTTATCATCATCTCTATTATTATTAATAATAATATTATTATTATTATTGTCATTATTATTACCATTATCATCACAATTATTATTATTAGTAGTAGTATTGTTGTTGTTGTTCTTGTTGTTATCATTATTATTATTATTATCATTATCATTGCCATTATCATCATCACTATTATTATTATAATTATTATTATTATTATTATTATTATCATTATTATTAGTAGTAGTATTATCATTATCATTGCCATTATCATCATCACTATTATTATTATTATTATTATTATTATTATCATTATCATTATTATTATTATCCTCCTCCTCATGTTCATCATCATCATCATAACAAAATATTGAAGAAGGGGAAAGGGAAAGGAAGGAGGGGAAGACTTAAGGAAGAAAGAAGGGAGAAGGAGAAAGAGAGGAGAAGGGGGCTTCAACAAGGAAAGGGAGATAAAGAAGGCAGAAAGGGAGGGAGAAGGAAGAGGAGACTCAGAGAGAAAAAAAGGAGGTGGGGGAGGGAGGGAGGGAGAGAGATAAGAGAACAAATGAGATTGAGTGGGTAAGGAGGAAGAGGGGGGGTGAGGAGGGGGGGGGCAGATGTAAGGGCTGAAAGTAGGAAGGAAGGAGTGAATTTAAGGAAGATTCGGGAGTGAGAGGGAGTGGCAGAGCGGGAAAGGGAAAGAAAGAAGGAGAGGGACAGGGAGAATGAGAGGGAGAGAAAGAGGAAGTGGAGAAGGAGAAAGGAGGCGAGGAGTAGATGGTGGAGGGTGAAAGAGGGAGAGGAACGTCTTTCCGCGGGTCCTGCGAGTAATAGGGATGCTGATGATAATGTAGATAAGAAAGTAATAGCAATAATAATAGCAATAATGATAATAATGATGATGATGATAATGTTAATAATGTTTATGATAATAAAGATGATGATGATAATAATGATAAGGATAATATGAATTATAATGATAATAAAGATGATGATAATAAAAGTGATAACAATGATAACGATAAAAAAGAATAACAAATTACATTCCTGTAAAATGCAATTGTGAAAACACCAATTCATATTTTGCAGCAGAGAGAATTCGCTTTTATAGGTTTTAATTATTCATATATATTTCACATACGCGGTTATATTCAGAAAACAAATTGTCACAAAGTATAAAATCCTGCTGGGGAATAATGATGAAAATAATACAAAAAAGGACAACAAAATTAGCAACGAGACAAATATTACTGATAACGAAAAAAAGTAATGTTAGCAATAATAACATTAACAATGAAGATGAAAACAACAGGAACAACATCAACAACTGTAGTGAACATCCTGCAGAATTTGTATTGAGTTAATCAATCATTGCTGAGAAAAAAAGAAAATGTAAAAGGAAAGCAAATTAAACGAAACACATGCCTTAAGAAAATCAC